>NW_015113190.1:41409-57119 GCF_001443285.1 Poecilia latipinna | reverse complement strand
TTTTTTAAACCTTACATCATTGATTCTTATATGCATGTTTGAGAAATCTTTTAATCTCCACAGCCACTGCACAAAATGCCTCCCTCCCACTCAGCTCCTTCAGACTAGCTAGCAGAAATTAGCCAACACCTGGTGGAACTGTGCATCAGTTGAGCTCATCATAGAAGCTGCTTCTCAGTCAAACGCTACCAGCGTTGTTTTTACCATGTTGTGAAGACTTCCTGAAGGTGGAGTTTCAGAAAGAGAGAGTTTTCAAAGAGACAGAGACCCAATTGACCAACTCAATAATAATAACTGAAGTTAACATAGTTACTTTATTGGGCTATAAAACGATACTATGTGCCTGGAAAACACATAATACTGCCCCTTTAATAATCTAAACCATCCAAATGAATACAGTATGCATATGCTTAAAATGTCTGGTGCAACTATTGTGCTGACAATGTATTTTTAAAACTACATGGAAAAAAATCAAATTGTAAAGCAAACCTTATTAGACACACATTAAAACAGAAACACAAAATAATTAAGCATCATGTTACAATTCTGAGGAGAGGCTCCATTGGACATCGTTTGGTTCTTCTATAGACCAGCAATGAGCAAACTGATTTTACTGGGCTTGTTCCCTCTGGAACCATCCTACACCCACCAGCTCCTCTAATCATTTACACAACATGAGCAGTAAAGTTGGTACTTTGTGATCTGGTAGTGATTTCAGGAAAACATTAATTTAGTTTTGTTCATCTCAAGAGTCAGCTTTAACCAACACAGTGATCCCTGCAGCAGGAGGCTCAGCCTGGGTTTTCTTCTGTAACCATTCAGGGTCCAGACCTGTGGTTCTGGACCTGTGGTTCTGGACCTGTGGTTCTAGACCTGAGACTGTCCACTTTGTGATTAAGGAATTCTTGACATGTCTGTTGAACCTCAGATATCAGCTGCTTACATCTGGCTCTGGCAGTGGATGCCTGATGGTTCCTCTCCTTGGCATCCAGAACCAAAGTGTGAAACAATTTAAAAATGTTGTCTTGCTATTTTTTTTTTACTGCAGGTGGAAGAAGGAAAAACAGTTTGCTGGAAATTTAAAGATTAGACGTTGAAATAAATATTATGCAACTAAGTCTTTAAATGAATTAGACTTTTCTTTGATTCTGATCAGGTTCTCCTTGTGGTTCTTGTTCTGAGTTAATCTATTAATCTATTAGCATATCACATTTAGTGTGAGTCAGCACTGCTTGTTAGGCTCAGAGAACAGCTCTTTATTGCCAATACAGAGCTGTTAGGAACAAAATAAGTTCTACTATTTTTAAAATGCTGTGGTTTGGGGGATTACACAGAGAAAAAGAGAGATAAAATTCAAACGAAAATAGTACTGACTGGAGGTAGTTTGGTCCTTGAGGTTTATCAAGATCTACTGAAAAATCCCGTTAAGGAAAAGAGAAGTTTGCATTCATTTCAAAAAACATCGTCACCAGGATTAAAGATGACATAAACACCAACAGGGGAACTGAAAAATTCAAATCTACAGACAAAAAAACTGAGCAAAATGAATAAATAATAATAAACATAATTTCACTGAAATAACTAGGAGCACACTGAACTAAATATAATTTACAATTCTTAAGGCAAATAGATAAACAACAAGCCCAGAAAACCCCAAAACGACTGAAGATCCTGATTGTATAAAACGAAAAATAGTCCATTTGAAGGGCAATGAAAGGTGACACAAAATGGATTAGACAGGATTTGTCTTGTTTGTGACAAAAACAATTACAGATATCAGTCGAACTGACATACAGAATAAAAAAAGAGTAAGAAATTTCTATTGTTTTCTTTGATCATACACGTCAAATCAACATTATTTACCATGTCTCATAATATTGTCATGAACATACAGTTATTAAACAGCTTATTATGTATGATTTTTTTGCTCTGTTTTATAAATATGTGTGTTTTCCAGGATTATTCTTACATAGACATGCTGCTCCACACGACTCATTAGTTAAAGCACTCAGCCACACACACCAGACAGTCATTTAAGGCTCTCTAATCAACTTACAGACTAACACTTCAGTCTAAAGTAGAAACAGCAGGGGCCAGCCAGTGTTAAGCTCTATGCTTGTTTCAGTAGGTTGTAACTGAAACAGTGTGTGTGTTGAGATGCAACACACACATTGAGGAGATGATTGAGATTATTGGGATTTTCTGACCTTTAAGATAATTAATGTACTCTGTGTGTGTGTGTCTTTGTGTGTGTGTGTGTGTGTGTGTGTGTGTGTGTGTGTGTGTGTGTGTGTGTGTGTGTGTGTGTGTGCGTGCGTGCGTGCGTGTGTGTGTGTGCGTGTGTGTGTGTGTGTGAGAGAGCGTGTGTGTGTGTGTGTGTGAGAGAGAGCTTACATTTGTTACACTGTAAGCACCATTTCCTTGTGCTGTGTTGTTTTGGGGTCATAAGTCAAGTTTCAGGCTAAGGCGTCAGTTGAGTTTAGGTTAGTTTTCGGGTTACTGGTAATGGTTAGTTTTACAGTAAAGGTCAAGATTAAGCTATAGAAATGAATTAGTCTTTGTAAAGATAGAGAAACATAATGTGTTTATATTCATAAGAAGTATGAATCCATGTTGATGATCCGGTTGTACAGAGTCTGTATCTCGCAACATGTGACATTATTTTGTTTCTATAAATAGTAACCCTGATGGGGTTGACCTCAGTCAGACGTCTCTTATTTCAATCACTATTTTATGACAGATTTTGTTCAACATTATAAAATACACTAGCACTTTAATACCTACCCCCATATTGATTTTATTTGTTATTTTTATTGCATTTTTCTCTTTAATGAAATTTTATTATTATTGTTTGCATGTTGTGTTCTTTGTTTCATGAGACTACAGACAGAAATTAGCATCTTACTACATTGCCACATTGTATTTGTGGCAATGTGGTACATTCATTAATGTGCATTGTCCCATTCAGATAAAATCAGTTCAGTTAAATACATTTTCTATATTATTATGATTCTAAGTAGTATTTATTCATCATCAGGTCATTAGCAGGTATTTCAAAACCTTTCTTTATATGGAGGCTGTTATTTTTTTTCCTTTTTTTCTCACCAGTTGTAGTTGGCCAAGAAATAATTTATAAATTCATCTAGAAATGGGAACATATTGTGTTTTTGCCACAGGTTGTTGGTAAAAAAAAGAAAGATCTTCTTTAATCCATTTTTTTTTTTTTTTTGTAAAACTGTTCGTTCTGTGCAGACACAACACTGATGCATCCCTTCAGGAGTCCTTATAAGCCTGAATAATTCATAGTTTAGAGTTTAATAGCTTGACAAAAAAAAGTCACGAAAAGTACTAACCAGAAATTTGTTGGAGATGTTTCATGCTGACACTAAAAAAAGTCTAGATAAAACTCCACCATGTATTGAAAAGCTTTATTTCATGTCTTTCCAGATTCGACGGAGCCCATTTCTTACCGAATCTCTTCTGGAAACCTTCACAGTTGGTTTTCTGTCCATCCAAAGTCTGGTGTGATCAATACCATCAAACCTCTGGACCATGAGTCTCAGCCTTATGCCCTGCTGTTCCTTCAGTCCTACACAGACACTTCTCCTATTTACAGCACCACCCAGGTCAACATCACCATCACTGATGTCAATGACAATGCCCCTGTGTTTCCCAAGAGGAGAGACACCATCACTGTTTCTCGAAGCACTCGGCCTGGAACAGTGCTGTTCATCGCTCACGCACATGACCATGACAGCGGTGCCAATGGCATAGTGCAGTATCATCTGAAAAGCAGCAGAAGTGAAGTGTTTGCCATTGACTCAAACCTTGGAATGGTTAGACTTAATAAGAGCTTACATGTGAGCCAACAGCAAAGATACAACCTGGAAATCTTGGCAAAAGACGAAGGAAAACCTCCCCTGAGCTCCACCCTGACCCTTTCGGTTAACATTGACCACACAGCTGCAGATGACAGCCTGGCCTTTGAGACGCTGGTCTACCAGGTGGAGATAGGGGAAGGCTACCGCAAAGACTCCCGCGTCATCCAGGTGAGGGCGCACCGCACCCGAGGGTCTCACACTTCAAACTCAGGTCTCACTTACTCTTTGGAAGCAGAAGCTGGGTTCCCTCCGCCTCCTTTTCACATCCACCCAAAGTCTGGATGGTTGTATCTCTCCAGCAATCTTGACTTTGAGACCGAGTCAAGATATCGTTTTCAGGTGTTGTCCACCTGTGGAGAGGCTTCACTGGCCAATGTCACAGCAACAGCAATGGTGAATGTACTGGTGCTGGACGTCAATGACAATCCCCCAGTGTTCAGCAGTGATGTGTACTACTTCACTGTATCAGAGGGGTCATCTCCACAAGGCCTGGTGGGAACAGTCAGAGCCAAGGATAAGGATTCTGGGAAGAACAGCCAGCTGTCCTACATCCTCCTCTCAGATGGGAAATACTTCCGCATCAATGCTAAAACAGGTAAAAATGGTTTTATTACCAGCACCAGCCAGCTGTTTCCTCTCCTCACTCGTTTTTCTCTTCTCTTTTTAAGGTGAAATCATCAACTGGGTGGCGCTGGACCGGGAGCAACACAGCCAGCACAGCCTGACCGTTATGGTGACAGATCAAGGTCACCCTCGTCTCAATGCCACCGCCAATGTTCATGTCCTGGTCACTGACATCAATGACAACACTCCACAGTTTAATCATCTGCCTTCCAGCAAAGAGCTAAATGTTCCTGTAAGAAATTTGACTTAGATGGCAGCATGAACAAACTGAGTTTGGAGAATCACAGCGTGGTTCTGATCAGAGTTTAAATGCTTCTACAGTGGTTTTTGTGCACCTTTATACTGAAATTATGTTAGCGCTTGTGTTAAACCGAAGTGTGTGTTGCAATGTAGCAAAGAACACACAACGTGGATGTGAATCCCAACATAGGAAACTGTCTTTTTTCAGGTTATTCCAAATGGCCTTAAAAGGATCACAGATTTAGTCACATAAACCTCATCATTGGGCTTTTAGTATCTCATTCCACAGTCAGTTCAACTCACAAAAACGTCATAGAGTTATTAACTCTTCTCTCTCTGACCAGCTGCACACTGTTATAACATGCAGAATTGCTCATTTATAAGCTCTATTTTCTGGTATTTGTGTGTAAAAACACGTCTGCACTGTTTACCCAATTTAATTGTCCATCTGTTGCTAACTTCTGTCGAGCATGTTGTGTTACACTAGTTTGTAAAAAAAAATAGCTAAAAATGACTTTTTGGATAAATAATCATTTAGTGCAAAAGTATTGATGATGTAAAAGTGAATAAAATCTTTGCTCGAACTGATTTAGAGCTTCAAGTGGCGCCACACACAGCAACAGAAAACCAGAGCAGAACCATCTCTAAATGTGCATTCATGTACATATTATTCACGTTGTGTCTTTATTGCAGATATGGGCAGGCGTACCTGCAGGATTCTTGGTGACCAACATGTTTGCCAAAGACTTGGATGCTGGAGAGAATGGAACCGTCACCCATTCACTAGTAACAGGTGAGTGTGAAACGTGTTCTCTGCTGTGCAAATGTGAGATCCTGAATGTTCTTGTTCTCTCTCAGTTGGATCAGAGGAGAACGGTCTCAGGCACTTTGAGATTGACAGTAAAAATGGAGACATCAGAACCACGCAGCTCTTCAGTCAGAGAACTGAACCATTTTACACTCTCAAGATAACAGCCAGGGATGGTGGAGCCCCATCTCTGGAGGACACAGCAGTGGTTCACATACAGGTACCTTCCATATGCCACATCCATCCATCCATCCATTATCTTCTGCTCAATCTGAGGTCGGGTTGCAGAGGCAACAGCCTAAGCAGAGAGCTCAGAAACTCTCCCATCCTGGGTCTTCCTCTAGGTCGCCTCCCGGTGGAGGGAGGCCTTATTAAAAAATTTCACAATTGGTTTCATTTTTAAGTTACAAACATTGTGTATTTTATTCAGATTCTATGTTCTTTAGCTGACTCTTGAAGGCATTTAGGTGCACTGGATTTTATTTAAGTTTTTCAGAGTAAAGGGGGCTCAGTACAAATGTACATGAAATTTTATTGGTTTCAACATTTTGAAAATCATTAATAATTATTCTTCAGTTTTACAATCACACATGTTGGTCTTCCACATGGAAATAAGATATATTTAGTTAGTGGTTGTAGCCTAAAATAGAAGACATCTTATTGGTATGAATGCTTTGCCACAGTAACTTTTTATTTTAGTCTTTGTCCAATTTGAAGTTATTTTCTTTTTTTCTCAGTTTACAAGAAAACACATTTAATTTGGTGCATTTCTGCTGCAGGTTTATGGGTTGGAGGATGAGTACGGCAGCTCAGATCACCAAGCAGTGAGGCATTTCTCGGTTAGGGAGGACGCCGAGCCTGCAACGGTCATCGGCTCGGTCAGCGTTTCGGATGAAGGCAGGTTTCAGTATAGCATCGCCGAGGGAGACGGGAGCATTTTCTTTGGAATCGACGGCACGTCTGGCGACATCTATGTCAACCAGCCACTGGACTACGAGTCTGCCAAGCAGTACTTCCTGGTGGCTCGAGTGGAAGACGTCGGTGCATCTGTTGGCTTGAACATTTCTGTGCTGGTGAGCGTGACGGTGGAGGATGTGAACGACCACGCCCCCTGGTTCCCCAACAAACTGCTGATGTTCGGTCTGAGGGAAGACGCCGCTGTTGGATCGTTGGCCTTTGCTTTTCATGCCAGAGACACAGATGGGACTTTTGCAAACAGTGCCCTTCGCTACACTCTGACCTTTGACCCTGAAGTCAGTGGATCAACCCCACACTTCCCCTTTCACATGAACTCACACACAGGTGCAATGACAGTTGCGGCACCGTTAGACCGTGAGAGCACGCCGACGTTTGTTTTCACTGTCGCCGCCACAGACCAGGCAGAGAGGATGGATGAGCGTAAACAGACGTCAGTGATGGTCCGGCTCCTCCTGCTGGACGTGAACGATAACCGGCCTGTGTTCGTGTCTGCTCACTCCGTGCAGCTGATGGAGGACACGGAGGTGGGCAGTCTGCTGCACCATTTTGTGGCAATAGATGGTGATCAGGGGGAGAATGGACTGATCTCCTACTCCATTATAAATGGAAACAAGAAGGGATTCTTCTCACTGGAAGAGAAAACTGGTATTTGTTTGTTTTTGTGCATAAACTAGATGAGCATGAAATAAATAAGTTACATGTTTTTTAATATTATTCTTACCCCAAAGCAAAATGTATTTTTGATGGTATGAATTCCCCTTTTTTCACATTTTGACATGTTACAGCAACAAACAAGGCATTGTTTGGTATCATATGATGCTCCCAAACGGTGCACACATTGGTCAAATGGAAGGAAAAATACCTCTGAGATCAACAGCTGAGGTTTGAGAAGAGCTGCACTTAATAACAATATTAACTATTGGAAAGCCATCGTTAACGAGCCATATGTAATATTGGGACTAGAAAAAAGGTTCTCAAGATAAATGAGACCAAAACTGAACTTTTTGTCTACATCCAAATCTCTATAACAGAAAAATAATGCTGCTGCAGCCAAGGAAGAATAAATTCTATATTTAGCATTTCTATCATTCTTCCTTTATCACTGGAATATTATTTCCTCAGCTGACTGTTTAAACTCTCTTATCCTCTTTAGGCCTTCTGTTTCTCTCTGCCCCTTTGGACTATGAGACCCAGCGTGTCCACCGTCTGACTGTCCGAGCAGCGGACCAGGGCATCCCCTCTCTGTCCTCCACCCAGACCCTGACAGTGGAGGTGGGAGATGTTAACGACCAGACCCCCGTCTTCAGTCAGACCACCTATGTTACTAGTGTGGTGGAGAATAAAGGCCCTGGAGAGCCACTGCTCAGAGTCTCTGCCTCTGATATGGATTCAGGTATTGATTATGAGTTACTTACCTACATCTTTCCCTTTAAATATTAAGATTCTAATGATAATTAATCAATCCATCCACACTTTTAAGTGTTATTAATAGTATAAAAGGTGAAAAAAACATTTTGATCATTTTTAATGCTTTTATTATTGTGGAACATTATTTTTAATGAATGGCACATTTAGAGCAAGAGCAGATTTGTTCTGCCTGACTAATGCCATTTTCTATGTAAATAAAAAACTAAAATACTTTTTTTGAGAAATGCATTTTCTTAAAGAAACTGTCTATCTAACAAAATCGTCTACATCTATTTTATTTCCTTCTCGATCAACATTTCTGAATTATTTTTTTAGATGAAAAACATAAGGCAACAACACTTTCAGTTCTTAATTTCAAAGCCTAATTTTCTTATTGTCTGATTGTAAACAATTCACCAGAATGAAGCATGAATCAGAGAAAAAACAACTTAAGAAAAAAAATAGAAGTCAGTTAGTTTTGAATAAATTACCTTTATGCAGTTTTTTAAAGCCTAACATTTAGCTACAAAACAGTGCAAACAATGTAGGAAATATTTACAATATAAGCATAAATATGCTAATGTTATTTTACACACACATACACCTAATACCACCACATAATTAGTGCATGTTAGAGATCAGGATGGGAAGAAGCTGTTCTGAGTCTGTCCATTTGCATATCAAACATATTCCTTGTAATTAATTTACTTTAATACCTTTAACAGCTTTAAAGCCTGTCTGGGTGGAAATTGCAGTGTTTCTGTACCGTCCCTAGATGGCAGCATCTGCTTCTGGACTTAAAGATTTACAAAGTTACAGCAGGAAAACAAACACATTAAGTTAACATAAAACTCAAAGAGAACAAAATAAAGTTTTAAAAAGTGTATTTTTAAGACTAGTTTCTGCAACTTTCTCAGTTTAGTAATTCAAAGTTTGGAGAAAGTTTATGCCAAAGGTGGTTAAATAACAAACTTTGCCATGCCTGCTTGACTGACAGCATAACAGTGAATTGAAGTTATGGTTTGCTTGATTTATAATAATCCCGTCAGAATTGCGGTTGATCATAAAGTTTATTCATATGTCCTTTTATCAGCGTCTCTCTCAACCACAGTGCTTACTTTACATCCTGCTAAATTTCATTCATATGATCCTTATTTATGGTTCCTACTCAACACCTTTGTCCCGTTTATTTTAACACGTGGGCTCTTGCCCTCCAGAATCACAGTCTGTCTCATGGCTCTGACAGTCGGAGTCTTTTTAAATGCTGGAGGTTGGAGGCTGTGCAGCAGAAGGTTCAGGAGGTGGGGAGGGATTGACTTGAACCAACATTCCTGTGACTGAGAATTGTCCAAGAACAGCAAGCATACGGCTCCTCTGGGAGATCTGAGTGGTCGTCTCTCGTGATGATTGCGGTAATCCAAGCCATCTGTGCCAAAAGAAGCCGCTTTTTTTTTTTCGTTGTTTTTTTTCTTCTCAGATTGCCTCGGCTCGCAGCTCTGGGCGCTCTCCCACCATCTTATTTGATTATTGTTTGTGCTGCTGTTTTCCATAAGCTCCCACCAAAGATATCCATTGTTCTGTGCTTGTGATGATCTGTTTATCCACTTCATGCATGTTAAGCAGTCAAAGGAGATTTTCAGTCTAAAAAAAGGATGACAGTTTCATTTTGTGCTGGTTGGCACATTCAAGCTTTGATCTTGATAGGAAATATGTGATTTAACTGGTTGCAGGTTGGTGGCAAAATGTGATTTGAATCTCGAGTTTTTCATGCACACAGCTAAAGTTACTTTAGGAAACAGTCTGTTATTAGACGTTTCTCTGAGCTCCAGTGAGCCAGTGGAAGGTCTTTACATTTGGGTGATGTTTTCTCGCTTCCTGGTTTTAGCGAGAACGCCAGCAGCAGAACGCTGTCAGCAGCTCAAAACTGCTTAGTAATAAACGATGCTGTTCAAAGAGAACGATCATTAACAGAGGTTTCCTCAAGGCTGAAGACTTTTTGCTGTTATAGACTGTTATGTCTGCCATTCATCAGTCAATTACCACACACAATCAATCAACTTTATTAATACTGTTAGATGGATTTGGTTACTATGAGGTTACTCAGGTTACCAGCTTTACCAGACGGGAAACTTTACATTATCTCAACAATATTCATAAAAATAACAACAATTCAAAAGAGACCGATACTCAATACTATGAAATATTAAAAACCATAAAAACAGTAGAAAATACAAATAAAAAACTAAATTTTCCTCTTTAGGACTAGCTTAAAAATTTAAATAAAAGAAGATCAAATAAAACAATGTTAAGGCTATGCTAAATTTTGATCAATCGAAACAACCTGTGTAAGTCCCTGTCCCGTGTTGCTCCAACCAGAGGACAACGCCGTGGTGTGGTACAGCCTGCTGCCGGGCCCTGGCTACGAGCTGTTCAGCATCAACCCGTACACTGGTCTGATCACCACCACCACCCACCTGGACCGAGAGCAGCAGCAACATTTCACCCTCAGAGGTACAACGCCTGACTACACCCAAACACTGATGAGTTCATCTTTCAGGTCTGACTGCAAGCTCCAGACAGAACCAGGCCCAAACCTCCGAGTGAACATTTCTAACCACCGTCCCACCATGCAGCTCATCATTACATTTGTTTCCCTTCTGATCTTTTATTTTCAGGCAGATGATAGTAAGGTTGAGTCTTTCAAATGATAATAATTCAGCCTGATTGCATTTCAGTCTGTTTCTTATCAATTCATAAAGACGTCTGCCTTCAGTGTGAGGGTGAACTGATCCAGCAGGCTGATTTATGTTGAAGGAAGCTGAGGGTCTGACCGGTGTGCATGTCCAGCCTGGGCCGACTGCAGCCTTCTGTTTGCTTTTCACTCTCACGTAATTACGCTCACCACCCGTCCAGCCGTGGTTAGTGATTAAAAACGCTTTCAGATGTTTTATAACAATATTTGTACAGTCACCAGTAGGACGAACAATTAAATCCAATAATAAAATCTTAATGACAGGAAACCTTGAACGTGAAGTCGAGCCAAAATCACACAGGAGTTTTTGTCAGGAAATATTAAAATATGTGGTGACAATTATCCCAGCAGGAAGAATTTTCTTTAAAAAAAAAAAAAAAGGTATTTTAGACTGTGTATTAAAAGCTGTATGGATGTTTTTATCTTTTTATCTATTTTTCTTTTCTTTCTTGTATTTTTACTAAATAATAAATACCTAAGCTCAATTTCTTGGTCTGGAGGAGCAATCCCCAAATGTCCCTCTGAGCTCCAGGTTGTTTCTGTTGCATTGTGTCAGTCTGTCTACTAACTGTCAAGGTTTCCCTTATAAAGACTCATTTGTGATTTCTGTCTGCAGTCCAGGCTCGGGACAACGGTTTCCGTCCTCTGTTGGGGACAGCCACAGTCTTGTGCTCCATCCTGGACGACAACGACAACCCTCCAGAGTTTATGCAGCCACTGTTCCAGATCAGCCTGCCAGAAAATCTTTCTCCTGGAGTTATACATACAGCTCTTGCCTCTGACTCTGATCTGGGAGAAAACGGCACCATCCACTACTCTGTACTAGGTAGGTTTAAAAATTCAGAGCTTAATCTCAAAATTTCTGTTTTTTTATCAGAATTTTACTCCTCCTTCTTTTCTATGTGCACTGGCCCTAATACACCGACGTAGAAAAGTGTGTTACTGTGAAATGTGGTTGTTCAGAAATACATGTCTGAAAAGTGTGGCATGCCTATGTATTCAGGGCCCTAAGTCACCTTCCACCACAGTTAAAGCTGCAGATGTTGGGGGAGGAAAACTCTTCTTATCAGCTTTTCATATCCACTGCTCATTTTCCTAAGCAAAGTAGAACAAGGTCATATTTGAGCATCAATTTTCAGGCTTTTGCACAAATTTTCAAATAAATTTAGTTCTGAACTTTGACTTTTCCAATCCAACAGATTAATATAACTTTGATGTAACCATTCCATTCCATTGTTCCATCCTGTATGGTGGACCTCCGCTGCAGCCTGAAGCATTTTCAAGCTTTTGCCTTGTTTTGTGTTGTGTTTAACCTCCGTCAGCTTAAGAATAGCATCCACACAGCATGATGCTGCCACTGTAATGGTGGTGTTTTCAGCATGATGTGGAGTGTTAGATTTCCAGCATGTAGAGTTTTGCATGTAGGCCTCAAGTTTCTCCCAACACACAGCCTTTTTACGTTTACTGTGCTGCTAAATAAATAAGAGAAATGCACAAAAACTGTAATTTTCCTTCCAGTTCACATTTTTGTACGACTTTTTGTCGGTGTGTAACTTAAAATCCCAATAACATATTGCACTCTGTGGTCGTAATGTAATAAAACATTAAAAAGTTTAAAGGATATTAATTTTTATTTTTTTTACGGTTTTGTGTTGTTTCCATTTTTCGTTAGCTGTTTTTTAAAAATTGCTCACACTTCACTGGAATTTTATGATATCAATGTTTTATCTATTTGTAACAACAATCCAAACTGTGATAACCTGAAATGAGCTGCACTCTTTTGGTTCTTTATTTCTTTAAACGACTTTAGGTGAGGACTACGGAGGCCGATTCGCAATCAACAGTGAGACCGGAGCGGTCAGCATCATGCAGGCTCTGGATCGGGAGGAAATTCAGAACTACACTCTCACCATTCAGGCTCAGGATTCGGGCCCCGCTCCTCTCAGCTCCACCACGCAGCTTCTCATTCTCCTGCTCGACCAGAACGACAACGCCCCCTCCTTCAGTCCTGAGAGCTACCACGCCTCCGTCAGTGAAGGCTTACCGCCTGGGGCAGAGGTCTTGCAGCTGACCGCCTTCGATCCCGATGAGGGTCCCAACGGAGAAGTGACCTACACCCTGACAGATGACAACAGCCAGGGGGCTTTTTCGGTGGATCCCTTCACCGGAGTGGTCCGCACCACCAGGTCTCTGGACAGAGAGAGCCAGGCTCTGTACACCCTGAAAGCCGTGGCCACAGACGGCTCCGCTCAGGGCCCACTGAGCTCTGTGGCTTCACTGACCATTGAGGTGGACGACGTCAACGATAACGTGCCCGTCTGTGACCAAAACCCACTTCATGCCTGGGTCTCCATTAGGACCCAACCAAATCAGATAGTGACCACAGCGGTTGCTACAGACGCTGACCAGGGTGAGAACGGGATGGTCCAGTTCAGGTTTTCAGGCGAGGAGAGTCTGTTTGACATCAACTCCGCTTCAGGAGAGATTTCACTCAGGAGGCGAGTGAGGGCGGGTTTCTCTGGCAGAAAGCTGGAGGTCCTGGTCTCAGACCGAGGACGTCCTCCGCAGACCGCCACCTGCCTGCTGTTGGTCCATCTGAAGGGGGAGCATGACGGGCTTCAGTTCACAAACAAAGTGTACAACGCTACCGTCAAGGAGAACAGCAGAGCAGGTGCGTCTCATCGCCTCTGCTCCAAATGTTTTCAATAAATAATACAAATAAACTGAGCAACATTTTCATGTTATGTTTCTCAAGGTACTTGGATTACAAAAGTGGAGGCCAGTGACGACACCAACGGCAGACAGAGGATAACTTACACCATATTTAGTGGCAACGAGAATGCAGCGTTCTCCATAAACCGCTACACAGGTACAGAGCACATTCAAACTGTTTTATTCCTTTCTTTTTGTTTTAAAGCTGCTGCTGTCACAGTTAGCATTAAAGGGTTAGTGCAGGGAATCTGTAGTGCCTCACACTTGGATGTTTTAACATTTTGTCAAATTACTCCTTATGTCAACTGTTTTTTGTGATAAATCAACACAAAGTAGCTCATGAACAAAAAGCACATATGGTTCTAAAAAAAAAAAAATATCAGCTATTGGGGGAATGTGTCCATCAGCTGTGCACATCAAGAAGCTGAAGGTTTGGCCAGTTCTTAGTAAAACTGCTCAACCTCAGTCAGATTTAGTGCAGAATGTGTGAGAATCTGTGTTCCAGCGTTGTCTCCGAGTCTTAGTTTGAATTAAACTTATGAATATAGCTGTCACTCTATGATTACATGTCCATCCTGCTGGAAGCTCAACCCCAGTCTCAAATTTGTTTTAGCCTTTAGCATTGACCCATAGTTAGATCCTCCATTTTCGCTTCCCCTGCTGAAGAAAAATATCATTTTTCTGTCTCTGTCTTACGTTCAGTCTATGCTCTAAGCTGTTCATCTGACTGAAAGTAGCTGAGCTAACAGCTTTTAATGGCTTTTGTTTTAGGAGCAGATAATTTTTTTTCTTCACCGCCATTTTTGTCCGTCTTTGTTAGGTGAGATCCGAGTGCAGAAGGAAAATTCCCTGGACTTCGAGGTGAGCCCTCAGATCCAGCTGGTGGTTCTGGCCGACAGTGGGCTGCACACGGCCCACTGCAGGGTCTCCGTCACGCTGCTGGACGTCAACGATAACGCGCCGCTGTTTGAACTCAGCAACTACAGAACGGCTGTTTGGGAGGGACAAGTTCGTAACACCTACGTCATGCAGGTACAGCCACTTTATCCACCGTGTGGACAGATCCAGTAGTAGTTGGGCTTTTCAGTGATTCTTATTGTTTCCTGTATTTCAAACAGGTGTTTGCCTCTGATGCTGACAGCAGTGAAAACGGACAGATTGAGTATTCCATCCTGTCAGGAAACATTAATGAAGCTTTCATTCTGGACTCTGTGAGAGGGATCCTTGCTACCAACGTTCTGCTGGACCGTGAAATAACTCCCTCTTACAGGTAAGAACAGTGTGTGTCAACTAGTGTTAAATAAACTTCTGCTGCTTCAAGTGCTTTAAAATAAAGCCCAGTTACATAGAGAAATATTGATACATTATTTATTTAATATTGAGTCAATAAAACTATCCAGTTTCTTTAATCAGAAGTTAGATCTTCGAGGTTAAAGTGTGTGGTTACTTTCAGATTGTTATAGAAATGAAGTACCTCTTCCTGCAAGCATTTTAGATACATTTTTATGGTATACTTAAGATCTGCAAATACATACAGAACATTTTTGCTTCATCTTACCTGAAAACATCATATTCACTACATGTAGTATTTATTTAATACAAGAATTTTTAACAATTTAGGATTTATAGACAGAACACAGAACACATATTTACCGTAAAAACAAATGATCAAAGATGTTCATGGTCAGAAGTCAAACACAAAATGGAAACAATGTGGTTAATAGTAATAATTAAACATCTGTTTACTCCACTCACAGCTCCATACAACAATATTAATATTTTGAGGTTATTTCAGTTAAATCATTTGAACATAAATGAAAATTATTGATGGTTTTTGATGAGCAGTAGAGCAGTCCTGACGTTAAACTTCAGCAACTGCAGCATCATCTTCTAATCAGCATTTACTCATGGTGTGTTCTGTATTCATTTAAAAGCTGGAATTCTGATTTCCAGGCTGGAAAAATGAAGTCTGTCTGCATGTTGGAATATCTACTAGATATTTAAAGCTTGAGGTTTTGTTTATAATCTGTCCCTGCTTTTAACTTCAAAACGTCACCCCTGATGTGACATGTTCCTCAGTCTTCATGATGCTGCTTTCTTACCAGTGTTCTCTCACAGAACCTCCGACTCCTTCACAACACATCTGAATTTATACTGAGGTTAATCTACACGTAGAATGAGTCTCTCTACTGGTCATGTGACTTCTGAAGGTTGCGCTGTGTTTTATTTAGCAGCAGTCAAAGTGAAGGAGAATCAAAATGCACTTCTCTGATCATTTTTTCCTTTGATTGCAGAATTGTATGCAACT
>NW_015113190.1:7019-37453 GCF_001443285.1 Poecilia latipinna | reverse complement strand
GGAATGTTTTCAGTTTACTCACCAACGGTAAAAGTAATGTCCACTGAGGATTAATTTCTAGGGCTGTAGGATAATATCGATATCGCGATATATATCGATATTTTCTTTCCTAAAAAAATCGATATTCATCCGCAAGTATCGTAACATCCAACTGTCATCTTGCTCACTCACTGCTTGCTTCGCCAAGAGAGTGATTAGGTCAGCAGGCTTAGAGTGATTCCTTCAGATGTTAAGTGTCAAGGTTAAAAAGGTATGAGACTATTCAGAGCAGGGTGCTTGGTGCACTTTATTTACTTTATAAATCCACGTAAGCTACAATTTGTACTGTTTCAATTAAAAGAAACATGTTTTCTCACCACTTCTTTGATTCATTTTGTCCAGCTGTTGACTTTAAGTCTGTGTCCATGTCCAACCAGAGCCAGGTTGGTGTTTTAATCAGTTTTCAGTTCAGTAATTCAATCCAACTCTATAACAGTCACAAAATATCTCCAAAATCGCTCTGTCCCTCTAAAATCTTCCAGAAAATCACAAAAGTGTATTGAATTGTATCGTCTGATGAATATCGCAATATATATCGTATCGTGGACAGAATATCATGTACCGTATCGTATCGTAAGTTTACTGTATCACTACAGCCCTAGTGGAAAACCATATTTGGCGTTTCCTCTCATCCACTTAAAGGAGCCAAATGATTGAGATACAAGTGAGCTGAAAAGATCACATTTATTTCCTCATCTGGTATTTTAACTTCTGATTTTGCATCATCTCTTCCTGCGCCTCCTGCCGTTGTGGCAGGGAGTCTGGACCGGGAGACAGTAGATGTGCATGGGAAACTTCCTGAAGTAGCTGCTCACCCACGGCCTGCAGGAAACAACAGAAACTCGCTTCATGTAAGTGACTTTTATGAAAATGTATAAAAATTCAAAGCATTTTTGATGCATGTTCATCTGTGCTGTGCCTGAAATTACTTGGCCACACGCTGGCTCAGACTCAGGAAACACAAGTTCTGCCACAGCAGTTTGTTTTCCTGCTGACGGATGAATTGAGCTTCCTGCTGCCGTGCAACGTCCAAACGCTGAGACTCCCGCAGCTCTCCTTCGATGTGCGTCAGCTGGGAAACGGCAGCGAGAAAATAAATAAATCCACTCCGTTTAGGTCTTCAGATTTCAATATTAGATGATTATCTACCAAATAAAGGAAAATCAGAATAAAAATCTAAAAATAGAACATCAAATGAATATCAAAACTAGGCAAAAAGTGTTACTTTATCATTTATTTGTTATTTTTTTTATGACAGAGTATTAGGACCAGATTAAGAAAACAAAAAAATAATGTTACAAAAATAAAGTTATAATATTATGAGAATAAATCATAATATTCTGACTTTATTCTTGTAATATGACGTTATTCTCAAAACATTTTATTTGAGAATAAATGTTTTATTCAAGAATAAAAATATTTAAATATCTCATATCATTTCAACTTTATTCTAGTAATATTATGATGTTATTCTCAAAGTATTTTATTCAATAGTAAAATATGCTTAAATATTATTTGAAAATGAAAATATTAAAACTAAGAGAACAAAGTTATTCTCAATTTTATGACATTTTATCCATAATTTCTTAATTACTTTTCTTGTTGTGTTTGTAATTATTATTGTTTTGTTTAAAATAAACAGATCTTTCTTGTAAATAAAATCTCGGATTTCAATGAGAAAATCTAAAGGTCAAATAAAAAAATAAAATATTTATTTAATCTCAATGTCAAATATTTTCATTTTATTGACATTTAAAGTAACTAATTTTCATTTTGACAGTTAAGATTTTTTGTAATTTTTTATGATTAAAGCAGAAAAACTTTGTTGATCACAATTGATTTGTAAAGACAATAAAAGGCTAAAATGTTCAAGGGGTAAATACTTTTTAGTGTTTTTAAAGGTTTTAGATGCAGAATTGGTTTGAAATATCCAAATGTTATGATGTTACGATATACATCATTGTGCAGAAGTTCTGGGAAAAAATCCTTGATTGTTTACATTTCCCTTCACCTCCTCTAACAGAGTCCTGTTCTTCTCCAGCTTCCTTGGCTGATCGTAAACAGCCAGAGGAACAGAGTTGGACCGAAGCCGAACATCTCGTCTCTCTGTCCTGGTCACACCTGGTTTACCTGTTCCACCTGTCTGCTGCTGCCGCTGGGCGATCAAAGGCAGGAAGCCAGTGCTATCAGACCAGAAGAGAGAGAGAGTGATGAGTTCATATTTCACCTCATCATGTTGTCGTCTTGTTGAACAGCATGTGTGTGTGACTGACACTGCTAATAAAACCCAAACACACACAACCGAATCCTCTCCAGTTGTAAACCACAGCAGAAAATAAAAATACATTTTATAACATTGAATATGATGCAGACTGCAGCATCCTGAGTGTTTTTCTGACATATTTTAACCTTCCAGAACACATAAAGACAGTTACAACTCAGTCTTCTATCATCTGAGGAACATTTCTAGGGTTAAAGGTCTACTGTCCCAAGAAGATCTAGAAAAATTGTCTTTACAGTTTCCTAACTTATCAGTCAAAATATCAAACTAAGCCTGTTTTTAAGTAAACGGTCACTGGAGATTTGTGGCCCTACTTACTACAACAGTAGAATAAAAGTAAAACATTGGTTTTGTCCCTACAATTTTCTACTTTGGATATAAATTTACCATTGAAAATTTCATAGAAAGAGAAACACAAAAGGTTTTCATGTGCACCTCTACCATTTAAACCATTTCTAAGTTGATCCCAGGGCCACTCGAAACTACTCAAAAGACCGCAAATGGCCCCCGGGCCACGCATTGGACACCCCTGCTTTAAATCAAGACTAAAAATCCATCTGATTAAAGTTGCCTGGAACATATTTGATATGTATTGATTTAGATGAACTTTAATTATGTAGAAAAATTCAAGTAGCATAAACTAACATTAAAAACAAGATTTTTTTTTTTTTTTGAAAATTAAAATTTAACAAGTAAAATTTAAAAAACTGACAAAACAATCACATTTATTTCCACATTAGACGCATTTAAATCAGCTAAGTTGGAGCAGAGACACTCTGGAGCAGAGTTTTGTAGTAACTAGTTACTTTTACTTGAATAACTTTTGTGAAAAAAATTCCTTCTAGGAGTATTTTTACTACGCTGTACTTTGAGTAGTTTTATTATGAAGTATTTCTACTCTTACTCGAGTATAATTTTTGGGTTCGCTACCCTCTACTCTGATGTACAATAAAACCTAATTCTCTTAACAGTTTGCCCCAAAATGTCCTCAGAAGCAAACATGAAGGCTGATCTGCTCCCCACAAACAGAACAACAAACCGAACACGTTTCTGTTTCAGATTTGTTTTCAGATCCATCTGATCGGGGTAATGTATCCGAGATCCACCGCAGAGTATCACAAACACACACGCTTATCAAATTAATCCGACCCGTCCGAGTTTCCGTCTCCGCTTCAGACGGCGGCAGTTCTGCAACACGCGGTTACAAAATCTACCTTCCATCTTCAACGTTTTCTCTCCGTAAACCAGCCATACAATCCCACAAAAACTGGCTGTGAGACGGTCGGGTGGTCCGATTCGTTTACCTGTGCTCTCTGCTTTCAGATTCCTCCTGGATTTGAGAGAGATACCTGGCTCCCATCCTGCCCTGAAACAACAAAAACAAGAAACAAACACAGAGGATACAGTGTCAGTTAATTACAGACGGAGACTTGGAAGAGGAGAGAGACTGTTTCACCTGACAACGGTTACCGCAGTGACAAGAGACATCTGCCCATCAGTATCGGGGCTGATAGACGACACCAAACACACACNCTCATTCTCTAAAATTAAAATCACAGAATGAAGCAATTCATTTATACACTGCCTGTTATTGGCCTCTTGATGTTTTCCTTTTCACCCCACTTTTCCTGATTGCATCACTTCAACCTCCAATGAAAACTTTGGTCTGGACTTTAGAAAACTGTCCAGTGAATTAATCAGAGTTATACAATTCACCATCATTACATGAACATTCAGTGTCATGACCACAAATTTATTATAGTTATTAATGTTGTCATAGTATTGTCACAATATTATTATGTTTAGCTTTAAGATGAGGTCAGTTGTGTCAATGAGATGATCTGTATAAAGCAAGATAAAATAAAGTAAAATCCAAGTAAAAATAAATAAATTTAAGCTATGGAAATGTTGCATATTTTTTAACGGTGATAGTAATTACAAGTCGACATTCTGCACTGCTTAAAACACCTACAAGTGTTCTGTTTTAAAACGACTGCTGATAGTTTTTGTCCCAGCACTATGTTTACAGACACCAGTACATTTTGCTCCAGACCTGCAAAACTAGAGTTGTTTTCCACGTACAGCTAAACCATATCGTCGTAGTTTGTCTTTTGTAATGTAACCAATGACATTGTAAAATGTTTTATACTTGAAATTAGCTTTATCTCCTAGTTTTAAGCTCTAAAAATGATACTAGGTTTATATTTTCATGGCAAACTTTAAACAGAAACTCAGACATTTTGTAAATCCTGTTGTATGAATATTTTGTTCCAGGTGGAAGTGTCAGAGCTGGTCTCAGCTGACACTTTAGTTGTGAATGTTGCTGCTACTGACAGAGATTCTGGTCTCAATGGGAAGATCAGCTACAGACTTCTTTCTTCTCCTCTTCATGCCTTCTACATCCAGAAAGATAATGGTAAAAACGGAGATTATTAATGTGTGTGTCTATTTATATGGTACTATTTGGCAGTTTAATTTTTGTATTTGCCAAGGAAATTCTTTTCTAGCAAATGTTTTTTTTTCTTGCCTCATTCAGGACCAAAGTTTACTAAGAGTTTGACTGCTGCCAGCAACAGTGTTTATATGTTCAAAGCTTGTGTAAATTATTGAGCCAGAAAAATGAGAGAGCATAAAGTAACTGTGAGGCTATCGAGTCTCAGAAAATCTATAGCTTTGGTCTTGTGCCACTTTAAAAAAATATATACATATATATTCTTAAAGAAACTAAAAGCGAACCATTTCTCATCAGTCTGGCCTGTCTTTATTAAATAAAGAGAGGATTTATCCTTCTGTATTATGTTTCAGCCCTAAATTCAATATGCAGTGAAAATTATATGCATTCATTTGTGGAGAGGACCATGACAGGAAATGTGCATGAACACTAACTAAAGGTTTATGACTACAATCCAAAAACGTAACACAGCCTGTCTGTGGCCCCGGGACTTTTTGTCTTTCTGTGTTCCTCAGTGGACGGTTCTGCTCCACTTGCTCATCATGGACAGAAGTTGAAGTGGCAGTGAAGTGGAATAAGAAATTGTTTGGTGAAACTCTTTGATGCCATCCAAGAAGAAAATTGCTCCTGCAGTCCGCATGTGATATTCATTTAGAACATTATTCTCAGGACATGAGGTTGTTCTGCTGCATCTAATGACTTCTGCAACTTTGATGCAACTCCAGCAACACAAGGCCTTACAATACCATCGTTATTCATGCAAAGCAAAATAAACCCAGTGATAATTTGCGTATTTGGTTAAATCAGACGTTGAATCAGTTTTTAATGTGGGTGATTTTTCTCCCGTGAGAGCAAGTATGAGACTTCTACTACCACTTGCTAGAGTTAGCTATTTTACTAAATATTAACTCATAGTGATAATCTGTAGTATGCTCTCAGATAACACAGTATAGAAACGCAAAGACCAGCTAGAGTTTGAAGAAAGAGAAGCAACAGCCGATGTTTGAACCGACCTACTACTTCACTCTGTTGCTGAATATGGTCACAACCCCACAAGAAGTTATACATGTTTATTATGAATGCAGATAGCAAATGGAAAGGAAAAAAAATAAACCCAGTGAATGAAATCTGTTTAATAATACACACTTTCTAATTACAGGTTCTATTTTCACCAACAAGCCTTTAAGGACCATCACATACAGCAACATGCTCCATCTTCTGGTTGAGGCGAGAGATGAGGGCGAACCCGTTCGATCCACAGTCACCTCTGTGGCCCTGGTGCTTGTAGACGCAAATGACCATAAACCTTTGTTTCACCAGGATGTTTACACACTCACTACTGCTGAAGATACACCCCCAGAAACCACCCTGCTCACAATTTCTGCACAGGACGAAGATTGGAGCCCAGAAAACACCCATTTGGACTACGCCATCATCGGCGGAAATGAAGAAAAGCGATTCTGTTTAGAAGTGAAAAAGATTCCTGTTGAAAATCAAATGAAAAATGTCGGACGGCTGGTTTTGTGTAATCCCTTGGACCGTGAGACAACTGAGTATTATGAATTGACAGTTAGTGTTTCTGATCGAGGAACGCCTCCCCTGAACAGCTCATCGATCATTAAAGTGACTGTTACTGACTGCAATGACAATGCTCCGGTCTTCTCCAGTGCAGAGTACCATGCAGAGGTGAGTGAAAGCAGCCAGATAGGAACCAGCTTAGTCCACGTTAGTGCTCTGGATCCTGATCTTGGTGTCAATGGCCTTGTGCATTATGAAATTATTTCTGGGAACAGTAAAGGTCACCTCAAGCTGGACCCCCAGTCTGGCATTTTGATGGTCAACCAATCACTTGACTATGAGGAGGATTTAAGGTATATCCTCACCATCAGAGCTACCGATGGGGGCCAGGCATCAGAAAACCAAAACATGGCTTTCGCAGTTGTCTTTGTTAATGTTCTGGATGAGAATGACAACACTCCATTCTTCATGTTCCCCTCAGTTACCTGCTCAGTGCTGGAAAACCTCCCAGCATTCACCCATACATGTTCTGTCCACGCTGTTGACAAAGACTCTGGGCCCTATGGCCTGCTGACCTACTCAATTCTGTCCTCTTGCTTCATGGACTATGGCAGTGGAAGCCCAGAGAGGAAGGAGGCCTTTGCCATTGATGCCCTTACTGGTGACATTCACACTAGACAAACATTTGACTATGAACGTGAGAATGAGTACTGCTTTGTAGTGGAGGCCAAAGACAAAGGTGACAAATCAGCTACGGTAAGAGTCCAAGTAGCCATAAAGGGAGTAGATGAGTTCAGTCCCATCTTCACTCAGAAGCAGTACCACTTCCTTCTTCCAGAAAATCCCAACACCGGGAAGACAGTTGGTTTTGTGATGGCAATGGACCATGATGGAGGAGTGGACGGGCTGGTAGAGTACTCGCTTTTGACTCCATCTCCATTTTTTTCAATTAACAAAACAATTGGAGCTATCTTTGTGTCTGGTCCCGTGTATCGCAGAAGAATCAGCCATGCAAGTGAGGATATGGTGGAACTGGTCGTGACTGCAGGTAGTCCCAGACTGGGTTCCAGAACAACAACTTGCTTAGTTTTTGTCAATATCTCCAGCTCAGCCGAAGCACTTACTGGGGTTCAGCATGATTCCCACATATTTAGTCTGAGTCTGTCGCTGCTTTTGTTCGTCTTTGTCCTAGTTATCTTTGTGGGCTTGGTTCTCAGATGTAAAGTTAAAGAAGCTGTCCTGAAAAAGGCCTCTGCCATTGCTGCACAGTTGAACCATGGTACTGACTCATCCGGTGAATCAAACAGCCAGATGCACAGTGACGTTTCCTTGCAGGAGTTGACGCAAGTCGAAGGTTTTGTTGCAAAGAGAGACGTTTCTAACCCATACACCCAGTCAGATTCAAGTGGCCGTGGATCAGCAGAGGGTGAGACAGCTGAGGATCAGGAAATCAAGTGGATCAATGAGTTTCCCTGTTATAAAAGAGAGAAAGTCAACAAGCTTACCACAGAGATCCCCAACTCCACCCTACCAGTTGATAAGAGCTCCTGCCACTCTATTGACGTAGGGCCAGAACATATTTTATCTCTTACTAAATGTTTAGCACAGGGCATAGCAAGCACAGAAAGTCTCAACCATTTCCAAGAGGAGGGAGGAGGAGAGGAATTACTTCCTGCAATACTTAGAGTTAAAGATTTAGAGGATTCCATGGGGGCAAGAGGGTATGCCCCTCTCTCCAAGGCTCAAGCTTCTGCAGATTCTCTGACTTCACTGGTGTGCCTTGAAGAGCCACTGGAGGGTAGCTACAGCTGGGACTTCCTTTTAGACTGGGAACCACGCTTTCACTCTCTGGCTGCTGTGTTCACTGATATAGGTATGCTTCCTGATGAGGAGCTTCAAGGAGGCCATGAGGACTTTGCTACAGAGTCAAGTTCTCTCATGTACCCACCACCTCTCATAACCGGAGTGGCTCAGCCAGGCATTCGGACTGTTCCTCCGAGAAAACCTGGACGAGTACCAACCCTGAGCAGGAAGCCTTCCTACCCTAAATATGCTTATTCTCCATTAGCCAGGAACACAGGACTCACCCCGTCAGCTATGACACCCACTTTCACCCCATCACTGTCCTCTCTCACCATGAGGACCCCCAGCTCCTCACCAGTTGTCTCGGACACAGGAGTTGGAGGGATTAGACTTGACTCAGGGCCTCATACTGCAAGCCTTTTGGAGGCTGAAATCCAAGTGTAGGCACGGACCATTTTAAATGTAACAATGAATCCAGTGCTTGAAATATTCTGGTAATATCCTGCACAGTTAGTTATTGACATTTTAAGATGTGCCTGATCATTTGTCCAGCATCATCCAAATGCCTGTTATCTCTAAAAGCTTTTCTTATACCAAAAGTGGATTCCATGAGCCACACTACAGTTTTATGCTGCAGTGAAGAAAGTAAAATCTAATCCCTTCCAGCGTAAACGTGCATGCAGCTCGGTGGCACCTGCACACTTTGACTAAGCCCGCACTGCCAAAAGACACAGGATATCTATCAAAGTGCTCCGGATTGTCCCACAACGCTCTTTCCTGATCCATATTTCATTTTCTGTCTCGTTGTAGCATGGGCACTTTTTTTTTTTACTTATAGGATAACAGATTCATCATCATATATTTTTTTTCATGGCAGATAACATGTTATTTGTTTAAAAAAGTCTGGTGTTTAAAACGGTTTACTCCTACTGTTATGCTACCTTTGGTCTAAAATGTTTGATTTGAGTTAACATCTTGGGATTTGAATCATTTCTTTCTTCCATGGCAGCTGCCTCTTTCTGGCTGCAGAACTTTATTATTTTGAGTCCAGCTGTTGTTGCGAGTCTGGCCTCAACGGGGAGATACTGACGACGGGGATTTAGTTAACATTTTAAGTTGTTTTCAGGACAGATCAATAGTAAATGTGAACTTATATATTTAAAAAGTCTGAAATAAAACCTGCTTTTCATCACAGTCTTTAAAAATCCACAATTTAAATACAACCAGATGGTCATTTTAACCAATTATTGAATGTTTTAAACAAACATTCAGAAAATGAAACACTTTTTATTGCTGTTCTACTGTTATGTTTTTATGAAAAGCAAAGAAAAACAAACAAAAAAAACAAAGAAAAGCAACATACTTTGTAATTATGTCTCTCTCTCTTTCTAATCAGATAAATGGCCTCCATGTTTTAATAAATTCTACGTAAGGGCAGTGAAAGAGTTGATGTCATCAAATGACACCTGTCATATCAAAGTACACATTATACAGATTAAAGAGTGAGATTTTGTTATAGTCACTGTTCATAAACCAAGTCCAGATTTGTGGTCTGTTTGTTTCTCTACTGTTTGTGTGTGCTGACCAAACAGCACTCATTTCTGTACATTATCATTTTTTGTCAATACCCAGCACTTTATGTACAATGTGTAGATACTTTTTGACTTTGAATATTAACACATTTTCTAAGAAATTTCTAATAAAGATTCTTAATAAGTGAGGTGGATGTGGTGAATGGTTGTTTTTATCCATGTAAAACAAGTCAAACTAGAAATATTTACATCAGTGAGATAGAGCCTAATTTTACCAGACTACTGTTTTGTTCAGAACAAGCTGAATTTAGCTTGCTAGAAGTTCCAATCTGTCAAAAAAAATTGGGTCATCACTTGATATGAAGTCATGTTACTCACTCATATTAAAGAAGAAACAAAATTATTTACTGTTGAAGCAATGTACCTGTTCTACAGCTGAGAAGAAAGCACATTTCCTCTCAGTTCCCAAGATCTATATTATTTTTTGTCATGCTGAAACACTCAAATAGATGTAATGAAAAATTTATGAAAGTGGAACTGGGCATCCCTCCAAACAAAAACAACTACAACTAGCACTTCTTTGTGGTTAAGCAAACTGAAAACTGTCAGAAGTTATTCACTTAATTGTGGAGATTAGATAGCTTAATGCATATCCCAGTTTTATTTCACAATACCTGTTTTCCTGTTTGTGAAGCTGTTTTCCTTGTATCATTATAGAAGAAACAAAAAATGCCATATATGCTATTATAAAATCATAAAACATTCAAATTAATTAAACATTTAAAGCTATGAGTCAAATTTACACTAATCACAAATATGGCAGAAATTACAGCAAATGTCTACAACACACAGGAAAAAGAAAGGAGAAATATTTTAAATGGGGAATGACAGGACCAAGGTTACGAATAACACATGAAGACTTCTGACATTGTTCACAATAGTCATCTGTGTACAGCTCATAGTCTGTTAATGACATATTGGGTCAGACAGTGTGACATATAAAACAAAAAGACTCCTGGCTTGTCCTGATGTACTACATCCTTCATCTTCAGTGTTTCAAGTATCTCATTCTGAACTGCAAAGACTTCATCTGGGGGGAAATATCTTCCTGAATGGTGCATTGCTGTAAAGAAAAACCTTGCAAACAATGGAGTCTCTGCAAAAAGTCCAGATACTGAGCTACAAGCCTTCAGGTATTACTCAAGTTCATAATGCTGTGTGTTGTGGCATTCATCCAACATTTGAAGAATAAGTTGGAAAATTGCAAAACTACATGGTTGGCTCAAGATTCAAAAGATGTCAAAATCATCTGTGTCATTTTGAATTCCATCTTCTAAGTTTTCTTCTGCTGATGAATCCTCAGAGATTTCTTCAAATATGTCACAATTTCCTTGCTGTCACATCTTGGTTTCACATCCAGGTCCTCTATGTTTTTGGGAAGACTGGTAAAGACACTGTTTGTAATGTCTGTGTTGATAAAGAGTTAGCTGTGGTTGTTAAAGTAACTCACTCAACCTGTGAGCAAGCAAACACATCCAGGTCCATTTGGTCATGAGGAACATTGAGACTTTCAAAAACAACAAAGTCTCCTGATGCCTTTACTGTTAAATCCATAGTTGTGGTTTTGACGGTAACTTTCTCATCCTTAGAGGAATCTTCCATGTCCTTTTGGGCTTCACGGTTCAATGTCCAAACCAAAGTATTTTGATCTCTCATCCTCAGAGCTCTCTACTAAAACGTCTTTGCCTCTTATGCTCTATCCTAACAACTTTTCAACTCCCGTCGTAACAAGAAATCCAAGGTCCCATCAATATCAAAAATCCTCTTGACTTGGTGAACAGTTAAAATGGTTTGTAAAATCAGTTTGAAGTCGTCTCTCTGGAATCGATCTACCTCCAACCAAGTTGAGAAGCAAACTGAGAATTCTTGTATTCTTGTATCTCTTTGAACTGTTATGACATCATTGATGAGAACATAGAGGTTCTCATCAACATGATGATGTCAAACAACCTGTGTCAGGTTCTTGTTTTTTTAGATGCTATGGAAACACAAGGAGCTATGAATGGGATTAGATTACTGTCAATTAAATATGTATGGGTAGACATCTAAATTAGATTATTCAACAAATGTGTATAATTTTAAGTTTTGTATTTGTCCTGTTTTTCAATTCATACATGTAAAAATCTGAATTTTTCTTAGAATACTTGTAAACAAATAAATTAAAAATATTTTTGATATGATTTATAAATAGATTAAGTATTTTTCCAGAAGCTACATTCACATCAGCTTGATCTTTTGAATTGTGGGTGAGGAGGATCCTCTTAACCCTCTGATGTGTAAGTGGGCCTTTTTTGACCAAGTGAGGTCATTTTTATGGAATATCTTTGTATTGAAAAGTTTTCATCATTTCACATTCCAGGTATTATACAAATATTTTAAAAAATGGAAAAAAATGAAAATATTTCAAATATGAAATCATTTTTATGTGGAATAAAACTAGTAGGAAATATATTTAAAAAATGAAATATTACTTATTACTAAATATTAAATATTTTCTATTATTATTATAAATCTGTTATTTGTGTATTCACATTATTTGTTTTCTTTCCATAATGGCAGCAAAAGAATGTATTTAGGCATCTAGAAGAGGTGAAGATGGTTTCCTGAAGTTCAAACTGAACATCAGATGGAAGAATGGGAATCTAAGTGACCTTGATCATGGCTCAGTAATTGGTGTGAGTGTCTCTGAACCTGCTAATCCAATGTCATTTTTCCTCAAAATCATCTCTCTGCCTTCCAGAAAATGCTCAGAAAAAGTAAAATTTCAAAGAGCGGTTTTTGTGTGATAAAAAAAACTTTTTTGATGTCCAGTTGAAGAAGGGAAATCAGACATTAAGGCAAAGCAGCTACCCAAATAATTATTCATTACAACCAAGCATATACACTAGCCACATCAGGAGACTCTGTCAACTCAAATGAAAATAAAGCAAACAAGCCTGCAATTTGTAGCTGTAGGAGCCCTTTACTTATCAGCATGTACTTTGTCAGAAACAGACATGTGGTTTTTACATGTCGAAGTTCGAAAATATGTTTGACAAAAGTGTCTGTCTGAGGATTATCAGTGTCCAGTCACACCGTGGGATTACAGGCTGTGGAGAAACAGATGATCCCAACAGACAAACCTCACTGAACTGAAGCAGTTGGATTTCTCTCAAATACTTTATGTAGTTGCCAGGAAGGCTGCTGTAACGTTAGAGCAAAAGTAATGTTCCATTGTCTTTAACATGTTGCAGATATTCTATCTGAATTTGTCTCATCAAAAGAATAAAAAAAAAAAATCCAAACAGTGCAGTACAACTTATTGGAAGGAAAAAATAGACTTCTTTCATTACCTTGCTTTGAGTGAATTGTGGAGCGCGGAAGTTGAAGCACTGAAGGAATTTCATTTACATCCGAAATTTGTTGCATATGAAACCTCAGCCTGGGTAACAGCTGATTGGTAAATTGTTAGAAAACTGTCTTCAGTATCCCGAGTAAACCTCAAGCTTTTCATTTTGAAAAATGCAAAGTTTAATTTAATATAATTAGAGCGGTTTGATGTTAGTTTTATTGCTTTTCTTGCCAAATACAACTTTGTAAGTTTATGGCGCACGATTATAAATTCCATCTGTTGCTGTTAGAGCAGAGTGACTGTTCTGAAGCTCTCTTATATGAAAGATGGTGGAGATTATGGGGTGAATAGAGATGGAGAAAAATGAAAACAATATGCTGGAAGAAATCAAGCAACTTCAAAGGATATTTTCTCCATGTTTTACACACATTAATCTCTCTGAGGTAAGGAAAACAATGCTTATTTTCATTTCACCAGCAGAAGTTTATTATTGTGCAAACGATTAAATTCCCTTCCAATAATGTTGCTTCATTTTATAATGACTTGTCTTGATGAGCATGTGTGCGGCATAAAAAAACCATCCATAACTAAGCATTGTTTTTGGTCTTTTTGAGATGTTAGTAGAAAATCCATCCCAACACGAGCCTTCGGAAAAATGTTGTCATGATGCGATGTCACCACTGCTGAAGTCGTTCCCAAGCCCCCACAGCGAAAATCTCATTTTATTCTTATGCAATCTGTCATTGTGGTGGTCTTGATTTACTGGAATATATATTGTGAGTCAATCAAACAGAGGATGCAGAGCTGTTTCATATTAATCCTGCAGACATTTTCATGAAACACATTAAAAGAATAGTTCCTTATTATGAGGCAGACTTACCATAATCATTCAGTCATAACCATGTGGTTTGACACTTCACTGTGTCTTTTAAACACATTTTTGTTTTTGTTTTTTTATCTTTTTTTACAACGTTTAAATACCTCATTGCTAGGTAAAAGGGTAAAGCTTGTTTCCTGTTCGAGACACAAGATCCACAAAAACTCCCTCAACAACATGTTGTTAGTATGCTGTTTTATTAGACCAGGCTGTACGTGGTCATTCCTTCTCATTGCACTGCAATGATGCCAAAGTCCAAACTAATCAGACCGAAGGGGCCTGCTGTTCATCAGCGTTTCATGAAGCCAAATTCAACTGAGGAATATGATTCCTTTACCGTAAAGCATTTCTTCTCCCGCCAGCCTTACATTTTTCATAATTTTCTTCTATTACTATCTGATAAAAATTTGAAATGTAATTACATTCAGCTCAGTTTTAATAAAAGGCAAATTTCCTGTATTACATAGATTAATTACATGTAAAGGTAAAACTGTGCATGAGACTGGCATGACCATGAAGGAGTCTTTATGAATGTCTATGACTGTTGTAATGACAATTTTAATACAAAGTTGGAACTTTTAATGGATTTCAATGGAACCTTTAGAGCAACTTTGCATTAAAATTGTCATTATTTAGCAAATGACACTCCATGATAACACTCATAAACATTCATAAAGACTTCTTTATGTTCATGACAGATGTTATGTCATGTTTATGACAGTGTCATGTCAGTCTTATGCACACTCTGTCAAATAAAGTGTTACCCATGTGAATATACACATTGGAGTTTTTATTTCTGTTATGTCTTACAGCTAATTTAAAAAAGACTTGACGATGCAAACAGTCACTGACCCTCTCCACAAGGTAGCTACAGTAAACCGCAGAAAAAGCCAGCTGTTTATAAAGTGCTGTACTCAAACTTACGAATCAGTTAGTTCATAATTATATCAGAATTCATTCACTTAAATATAGACTGTCATCAAATTTAGGAGATCATGTGATACCAATTCAATCTGGAGAAATTGAATTGGTATTACGTGACAGAGAGAAAAGGCAGCAGTTGTAAACTGTTGTTTAACTTGACGTTCTTTGGCACTCAGACCTCGGCCGAAGAGGCGAATACAGAGAACCGCCAGGAGCCTGAATGAACAGATCAGGGCCAGGGTCAGGGTCTTCTTCCCTCCAGGGCCCAGACATGGGTGGTGGAGCAGAGACCAAAAAGGATGGAATCCTGGAGGAGGACAAGAAGGGAGATGGAGCAGAGGTGGGTTGAATCACAGCAGGGAAGCAGGTGGATCCATGGATGATGATTACGGATTCCTGAGTGATGATTGACTGCGGCAGGAGGCAACTGGATGATGCAGGTAGACTGGAGGCAGTCTCCTAGTTTGAATTTACGTTCCACGCTTCAATAAGTGAAAAACTGTGTCCATGAGAAAACAAGATGACTGCATTGAACCTTTATGTCAATGCAGTCTCTCATCCTAAGCAAGTACAGGACGACAGTGGAAAGGAAAAACTCTGCCTTCAGCTGGAAGAAATGTCCAGCAAAACCAGGCTCAGAGTGAACAGTCCTCTGCCTTCAGAGGACAGAAAAAAAGACTCCGACACAACAGCGAGACACCAGATTCATAGCAACTCTGTGGGAAAGAACGACAGACAGACCAGCTAATGGCAGCAAGGAAGGCAAATATAGCAGATAGAGGGGAAAAGGTCAGCATAGCTGTACGCTTTACCAGAGACTGACACAGAACTGTGAGTTGGTTATATTTGGCTACTATGGGAATGTTTGTGATTAGAAAAAGACTAAATTGTTCATGGATTTTGGATTATTATTTATTTATTCGTTGTAATTTACAGTTTTTGGAGTTTCTATGCAACTGGTTTAGATTTTTAGTTCTGGCTGTTTGCACGCTGTTTACTTGTTTACACCAGTCGGTTTTGCTTCCCAGTCTTCTACCCACCTGGATCTGAGTCATCACACCTGTAATGTGTGTCTGGTTACCTTCCCTCAGGATTTAAAGCACTTGGTTTTCAGCTGCTCCTTATCAGATTGTTGTGTATAACTTTCTTCCCACGAATTCGCTCCTCCAGTTCCATCCTGCCTATGTGATCTTGGGTTCTCTGGCTTTATGTTTTGGTCTTCATGTTTACTTTGTGTTAACTTCATCTGTTCTGGTGTCCTGTAGCTGGGTTGTCTTCTAACAAACAACCTTTTCCACAACATAGAGACTTCATAACTGGTCCCATATTTCTTTTACAGGACAAAACTGATTCCAGGAAGGGCCACAGTTGAACTTTAAAGAGTCATGTTCAGTTAGGTTCTTGAAATGTAAGAGCCTGAGAGAGCATGAAGAGATTAAAACAATGCAGCAGGTCTGTAAGTTTAAATAAAGATGTTTCTGCTAAATGTAACCTCAAGCAATGAAACAGATTGAAATGCATAATGAGGTCACAAGTTGTGTTACATTTGCAGCATGAAAACCAGTGAAAAAACCAAATTGATGAAAATAAATAAAAGTTTTATAATCTGTCAGAAAAACAATCTGAAGAATGAATTCTTCACCAGTTGGGGGACTGGAACCGATCCAGTAATCATAGGGTCAGAGGTCACCAGTCGACACAGAGCAACACAAAAGACAAAACCATTCGAGCAAACACCTAGAGGCAACTAAATAAGTAACAACTTAATGTATCTCTCATGCTTTTAATATGTCATGTTAGAGAACTAATATACTTATTTTTATCCTGCTTGATGGACCCAAAATGTCAGCAGTCCATTGATCTAAACTTGTTTTCATTTTGGGCCATATCAAACATCTGAATTTTCTTAAAGGTCCAGTTGTGCCAGAATATATTGATAAAACCAATAAACTAAAAAAAAAAATCCTATTAAAAATCCTGTTCCTACAGGATTTTGTGATTGTTTTAGTGTTTTCTTGCAATCAAAATGACAGATTTTGTGATGACAATCTAGACATGTTTTAAGGAATTTTCAAGACATTTACGCGAAAGTATGATGCAAATGTGACTTTTTATTACTCGTACAAATTACAGACTATAAAATCAAGTAAGGCTGAGGCAGCAGTAACTTGAACAAAATTTTCTTGACCAATTTTGAGAAAATGTGCAGTAAAATTAAAAAAAATGTGGAGATTTTTTCATTTTGTGTGAATTTTACAGATGTGTGAAAAACTGGACAGACTTATTGTGTTAATTTGGAGTCTAGAAGGCCACATAAAAGGATACGGCGGGCCAGATTTGGCCCCCAGGCCTTCAGTTTGACACCTCTGCTCTAGACAAAATAGCTGCCTCATGATGGGGATAGTTTTAACATTCAAAATTTCAAAGGTCTAATCATTTAAAAAAAAAAAAATTAAAAAGCAACAGCTTCATATAAATTAAACACAAGTGATTAACTCAAATACAAGAATTTGAGCAAAAAACTATTTTAAAAGTTATTTTAACAAAGCTAAAAATAAACTAAACAACAAATTTATTCTGATTCAAAAGTCCAAAAAGGACATTTAAAAAAAAACACATTTTGAAGAAACATGTAGGTGAAAGATCACACATAGTAATGTTTGTGTGCTGTTTTTTTTTTAACATTTCTCTAAGTTATTTTCAAACATTTTTGTTTATAATCTCTGTTGCTTAAAAGTTATTTCCACTCACATTCGAAACAACTTTAACTTTACATATTTTCTCACATTGGGCCGTTTGCTTCACATGTCAAGAAGAGAAGCAGAAAAAGCTGAAGCAGGTCATTTTCCCTCAGCCTTGTTCTCAGATTCTGTGTACATTTGATGAAAAAGATTATTTCAAGCTTAAACATTATCATCCATCTCTTTGCCTTTCAACTTCATGCAGTGAACATGTGACCCTGGCCCATACTCATACCCACAAACCTGTAGGTTCATCTAAACTGTGATGCTGAAAGCTTATACAAACACTGCCACACTGAGAGCAGGCTGCTTCATTTTACAGTCTGGAAACAATCATCTTTCTCTTTTCCTCCTTCCACCACGAACGCATCTGACAACATTAAAGAGACGAGTTAAAAATCATTATTTATTGGTAATTGTAATATTTATTTATTATACAACCATTTCCCACAGACACTTTTATTCTCAACAAAGAGACGAACAAGACGATTTCTGTAAACAATTACAAACAGAAGTGGAAAACCCAGCAATGTGACCAGAACCTCCATCTGTTTCTATCAGAACCATATGGAAAATTGTTTCTATACGACTCACATGTTTGACAGTGAGTGGACGATATATCCCAGATATACGCCTGAGTCTGATGGAGATTAATACAAGCATGATGTGGTTTAGCTCCAAACCCTGGAACTCTACTTTGAAGAGTAGATGCATGGAGCATATGGAGCCAAGCTTTTTATTTCTTTTCTTTTTTTTTTCTTTTTTTTTGCTTTGATTTGCAGAATTTTAATACTTATTTTCTTGTTTTTATATGTTTACACATTAGAAACCCAACTGTTTTCAAATGCAAAGCCAAAAGTTGAAAATTGGCGCATTAAGAAATAATGTTTTTGGTCATTTGAATCCACCAGCATCTCGTTAAAACACAGCTTCGGTTTTGATGAGACAAGTTAATCTGGGTATTTTATTAGCATTTTTACTAAAGTTAAAATAAAAATCTGTTAAAGCTTATAGAGAAAATACTAACTGCAACCTCATACATAAAATCAATTATATTATATAAATATAATAAATAAATATAATTCTATTTATATCATAAATGTTAAATAAAGAAAGAATAAAACCTAAAGAAAAGACGATTTAAAAGCTATGACACACAGGTTCTCATATCTTATTAGAATTTTGTTCCTCTTCAATTTTAAGGATCTTTAAAACTCAGACATTTTGTTCAGTAGATTTAACCTGAGATTCAAGATTCAACCTGACCACTTGTCCTTATTCCACTCCTCTCCAATTTGCATCTTTACTCTTATTTGAACAGTTAACTCTATACTGTATTATTTTTTTCTCCACAGAATCTTCATCTGGTCTGGCATTCTATTTAGCTCTAATTCCTTCCTGATGGGAGGCATCAGCTAAGACGGCTTTGTTGAACCCAGACATCTGAAGTAATGTTCTTGACAGATCATTCCAAGAAGAGAACCAACTGTGAAGCAGATGGGTGGAAGTGTCATGGTTTGGTAATGTATTGCTGCTGAATCCATCATGAATTCTATCACATAAAAGATGGAGTGAGAAGGAAATATGAGACAATCTGAAAATAAAATATAAACTGAAGCAGAACTAGACAAAATAAACCCATGAATACAGAAATAAAAATACTATAAAACTGAAACTCCTGGCTAGAGTTGAAGCAGAGATCTTTATCATTTTGAGATGTTGTGCAGTAACTTGAAACAGGCTGTAAATACAACAAATCCCTCAGACAGCTGAAAGCAAAAAGAGCAGGCCAATCTTTCTTTAGACCAGAGGTTCCCAAACTGTGGGGCGCGCCCCCTAGGGGGGGGCGCCGTGTCATTGCAGGGGGGGCGCGGGAAGCTATTTGGATGAAAACAAAACAAAACATGAACACTGTATGCGCTGGGTTTTTACCTTAGAATGGCCAACTCTCTGTTATTCCTATGTCAATTTGATACAGTAGGGGCTTCCACACTTCCCATATTTGTGTCCTCTGTCACTTTTATCAGCAGTTAAAACTGTTTAATTCGTTGTTAATATGATGTAACCTGTTTTTCCGAGCCGCCTTTAAACGCAACATGAGCGTTACGACGCTCGCGCTGGGTTTACACCTGTGAAGGAGACCTGCTGCTGCTGGGCGGAGCTACGTAGGTTTGTGTTAGAATCACGGCAGCAAACCAGCAAAACGCAAAGAACTTTTCACAGTTTTTCCCTCCAAACTAACCGACTGAGTTGAGTGAGGCTGTTGGATGCAGGTAATGTTAGCTAAAAGATGACTAGCTAATCAACACAGAACCTTAAGCCTAACAAGTACCTTGTAGGCTACCGATGTTGGTGTCTATTTTCAGCTATGTACATTCATTTTGCCCCCAAAAAAGTCGATGCCCACCCCCTTCCCCCTGCACAAGCGTCGTTTCAACCAGAGAGCCATTTGTAATCCATAGGGGGGGCGCAGAAAATGTTTGGAAACCACTGGGGGGGCGCAGAAGAAAAAGTTTGGGAACCACTGCTTTAGACTGATATTGGAGACTGGCAGATGGACACTAGTAGGGTCAGACTGAAATTATTTTAACTGAAGGGGGTAAGCCTATAGCTTTAAATGAGATAACTTTTTTTTCCTCAGCTATAAGCCTTTTAATGTATAAAACAAGGTTGCAATTTAACAATTAAATTTTCTTACGAGAGATAAATAAAAAGTAAGATTAGACATCAACAGATAAATATTTCATCATAAAAAGAAACTGAGGAAATGTGTGTGTCCCTACTTCCTCAGACATTATTTTCAGTTTTCCAGTGCTTTGTTTGTTGTTGCCTCACACATCAGCCGTTTCAACTCCAGGCAAGCTGTCGCTGACATTTAAGTCTGTTGTTGTTACTTGATTATTAAATTCTTAAAAACATCTTGGATACATTTTATACTTTCCACCTATTCATACACACAAGTAACCATGGAGACGGGCCTAGAGGTCTACCGCCAATTCAACCAGGCCAGTGGGGGGAGCAGAGAGAGGAGGTTTGTTGTTAGGGAGCAGAAGGAGGGTCAAACAGCCTTTGGATGTCTGAACAAGCCTTAAGCGTTACATTTGGCTCCAATCAATTCTGGGATCTTTTTTTGGCCACAATATGTAAAACAGATGGACCAAAAATGAGGAGTGTACCACACCGGGGGAAAAAGTGATCCTTTTCTTTGTTACGCCCGTGACTTGTGCCTTGGAACTTCTACTTCCTCAAGTTTGAAATTAGGTTGTTGTCTTTGTTCTTTCCAGGGAATCTACTGGTGATTATTGTAATGAAGCTTGTGTGGCCGTCTGTTGACTTTAATAATATTTCAGTCTCTGACCTGCCAGTAATTTGAGCTCTTTTAACCAAAGGCCAGAGTGTGAATGTCACATTAAGAGATCATCTGTGAACACACAGCATCGTCTCACAGCCTCTAACCTCTCAGAGAAGCTGTGGGAGGTGGATGGAGAAGTTTGTGGGGGGTGAAGGGGATCACATACTCCCCACAGAGGCCACTTCCCCCCATTTAAAGGGAGCTCTGGTTCCCCTGTGATGCATGGGCCTGAGATGCCAGGCTCCTCTGGGGCAGAGTCCAGATCAGGGGGACGCACCATCTGGGAAAGGAATGTCGCAGTTGACCTTAGGACAGAGATTTATGTCCCGTTCCCGGGTTTGAATGGCTGCGTCTGACACCACACAGACAAGGTGTCCATGACGGCTTCCCCTCACTCGTTTTCAAAAAGGGGCCAACGTATTTTTGACTTAGTGAATGTCAAAAGGGAAACATTGTGCCCAAAATCTAATTTCTTTCACTGTTTTTCAGCACAAACAAGTAACACGAGCGCAGCTGGGATGCATGATGAGGTCATCCCTGTCCGGTACGTCACCGTCAACTCATGAGCTGTGTTTCCATTACAAATGTAATGGAAATCAAATCTTTGTCTATATTCTGCTAATGTTAAAAAAACAAAAAGAAAAGGAACATTTTTTGCAATTGTGGTGTGTCCACTAAATAAGAAATGAAATTAACATATTTGTATCCCATCTATGGTGCTGGCGCAAATGGACTTACAGCAACTCCTCATACTGAGAACGAATGGAGTGACAGGGGAGATGAAAAACTCTATTTTAACAGAAAAAAACCTCCAGCAGAATCAGAACCAGAAGGTGTGTCTTCTCAAACCCTCAGTTGTTCCAACACCAACGGAGGGTTTGAGAAGACAGAGCATACACACTGAAAAGAAACAGAAGGACTGATGTAGTTACTGGATTACTTCGATTGCACTGGAACGCTGAAAGAGGGTAGACATTAAAACAGTTACAGTACCAGATACACATATGAGAAACTGGAAAAAAGCTAAGCCTGTTTGTGTCCCAAGGTCCAAAACATGACACAGTCCAAAACAGGTTGATTGATTTCTCTAAGTTCTTAGGTGTGTATCTGTGTGTGTATGATTGTTTGTTCTGTCTGTCTCTCTGTGTTCGCCTGTCGAGGGAACAGCCTGCCTCTTGCCGTTGGAGATAGGCACCAGCATCCCTCATGGCCCCACCAGGGATAAGCATGTCAGAAATGTTTCTTTTATTGAAGTAGCACTGAAAATTCTAGTAAGACAAACTGAACCACAAGTTTGAGTCCTTCACCTATTAGCACAGCCTTATTTAGCCTCTGGGACAGCATTTAGTCATCTCCTGTGTTATTTCACGAGGTTGGAGATGAGAGGGATCTTTGACCATGTTTTGTTGTACAGATCATCCACAGTCTCGGGTCTTCTCTCATGCTTTCTTCTGTCCCCTCAGGGGTTTTATGAAAGACAGAGGATTTTGTGTCTGTGAAACATTTCTGTGTTGATTTTGGACATATGTTTTGGATCATCATTCTGCTGAAAAACTCAAAGATCACCTACTTTCAGTTTTCTGACAGAGGCTGATAAATATATATTCAAGATGTGAAAGCATCCCTGATGCCACGCACTCCATCACGGTTCCCAGAGCCTTTAGAAGAGCATCACAAATCCATCAGATTAACCTGTTATTAATCTGGAGTTCTTTTTCAGATGTACATCTTTTGGTAGGATACAGCAGCCCTTTTCCTGGTATGACTTTCAAAACAACCACCTGACATATAATATCTGTTGGTTTAAATGAGGACTTTGTGACCCCTACTTCACAGATTTGGAAGTATGTTTTCTACCTTCCTCAATCATTTTCTTTGTGCCAAATCTCAGTCTGTTCATGAAAAATCAGAGCTCAGTTCTGGTTGTTATTCTCCTCCTTTATTACTTTATTTCCATATTCATGTTATATGTAACTAGTGTCAAAGTCTTCTTACTAGGTAAAAATACAGAAAGCAATGAAAAGAGGTTCAAAACCACCAATTTGGCGGTTTGTGCAAAGTAGGAATAGCTTTCCTATGAAGTCATCAAAAACCATGGAGTAAATTATATCCAGAACACAACGCAATTTTCTAACTTAATATTTCTTTAAGGACTTGAAAATCTTTTGTATGCTCATTAGCCAAAAAAAAAAAAGAGGAAAATAGATTCTCTATAAATGATGCAAATAAATTTGCCTCATTAAGGCGAGGCTGAGCAGGTTTATTATAACTTTCTGGTAGTTATGAAGGCATCATGCTTGGAATAAATGAAGCCTTGTTTTATACTGAATGTGTCATCCGAAGCACACGTGCCATTCCTGACAGCATGACGTCCAAACGCAGCAATGTGTTCATCTCCAAACCCTGACATCACCCTGATAGATGCTAGGAATGTCAGGCAAAATCTCACTGGATATTTAATGAAGCAGCAAACAGAAAGAGGAGTCAATCTGTGATTTCTTTTGTTGATGTATAAAGCCACTAAACATGCTGTTTAGCTGCAGCAGTGATGGAGTCTGAAACACTCCAGCAGGAGCATGTCCTGCGGAGGGTTTTCACTGCAGCGTCGAGGTTGGAAAAGCCCTCAGCTTTAAAAGGAGCCATCGTTTAGTTAATGTGAGGCCGATGCTTAAGTATGTGTGCAGTGATGTCTACCCCAAAGAAATGAAGATAAATACGAGTCCTTCCCTTCTCCTCTCAGCGTGACTCTGAAGGTTTACTATGCGCTGCCCGAGGCTTGTTCCATCTGCGTGCAAAAACCATCAGACAGAAACCAAAACACTCACTCTCTGAGCTGTGATTACACTCAGTCCGTATTGCTACACTATATTTACAGAGGATTGAGAAATGAAAGAATCAGAGTAATAGTGCTTTTTTTTCGCTCCATCGAAAAGAGAAAGTTGTGCTTTTCACATTTTATTCACATTTAGACAGCAAATAAGCAAGAACTTTATTGATGAGTTTACATTACAAGTAGAAGAATATTAATTCTGTTAAAGAATAATGTGTGACTGTTATGCCACACAACTAAATTGAAAAATTTACCACAGAGATTTAATGCATCAAAAATGTACTTGCTTTTATTGCTCACCAATAGAAACAAGTATATTGTTTTGTAGTTGACTAAAAAATACTATTGTGCAAGTTTACAATTGAAAAGAACTAATAAGTCAAAGTTTAGCTCACACAGCTTCAAATGGAATTATATCAACTATGAACACTTGAAATATCTGAGCTGAGTTTTCAAATTATGAGATAAAAAACAGTTATACTCAGGCATGACTGTGTGGTTGTTTGCCATGAGTGTTTTTGTGTTGCCTTGTGATGGACTGGTGTCCTATCTAGTGCGTACTTTGCCTCTTGCCCAATGACTGCTGGAGAAAGACATCGGTTCCCCTGCGTGGATAAGCAGGCATAGACAGCAGATGGATGGTTTAAAACTTGGGGGTTATTACTGACAACTGGTTTCCATTTAGGCTTTGGGGTTCTTGTACAATCTGCCACATGCACACACTTGATTCTCACCGACTTTTACCATCAAGGGAAATTATTTCAAACTCCACAAATGACACGTTAAGAAGCTGTCTTCTATAAGTCTCAGTTTGCAACAACCTTTCACCTACAAATAAAATACTATTTAGTGCCACTTATTTGAATTTGTCCATGTGCAATATAGTGACAGATAACATGCGATTCAGTTAATTAGTGTGCTGCTACTTTACATAAAGTGTGATCTTAAAGGAATAAGGTCTAATTCATATCCAGTTATATAGAATCCAAACCAGTATGAACTGAATTCAGTTCATTCCAATGTCCAAAGTCTTTCTCACCTCTGGTTACCAGTCAGTCAGGAGCTCAACTCTACCCTCACATGTCTCACATCCACATCCTTTAATATGGAGCAAATTCCTTCCATGGGTTGAATACGCCCACAACTCCCACATATCAGCAGCTAGTGGTCTCTCTCTTTTTGAAATATCCATCTGCTAACAACATCCTCTCTTCCCAGCAAATGAAAGAAATATTTTAGTCACTTCAGTCCACCTCCACATCCACCGCCACAAGCACATCTGGTCCAACACTGTTTCCTCATTCCCAATACCTGAAGCACACTCCAGCACCCCCGTACTCAGCAGGAAAGAAGGTTTGGCTCTCCTCCTGTGACGTCCCCTTTCCATCAGTCTCCAAGAACCTCGGCCCACGTTACATCGGTCCCTACTTCATTGGATCTGCCATCAGTCTCAGAGCTGTCCGTGTCCGTCTCCCGTCCCGTTTCCAACGGGACTGGATGGTAGGCGTTTCACATCTCCCAGATAAAACCAGGCCTTCAAAGCACATTGTTAGGGACTGCACATTAGACATAGCATGTTATTGAAATTCTGTGCATATCTCCTAAAACAATGGCAATGAAAGTTTTTTTTTTATTTTCATCTGCAATGTTTGTCATTTGTCAAAAATGGAACATTTGCTTGCTTCCTTTTGTAGAAAATCATTTGCAGTTTACATTTTAGAATCTCCTCTGAAGAGATTCATCTGAGTTTAAGATTATCTTGACTCAAACCCAGTTCGTCTTCAGGATGGTGACCTTCTCAGCTGCAGTTACACACAGAATGTGTCCTTGTCAGGGTGTCACTGCTGTGATTGAACACCAAACCTTTATTTACTCTTGAGACTGTGTCTGGTATTCTGGGGTCAGTGTGGGTCACTTGTTAAACAACTGCTACCTTTGCTAAAATTAGGAGTGTTTGTTTGCTTTTTGTTTTTTTAACCCTTAAGACCCTACTAAGCAGGAATACAACACAATCCTTCCACCGGCAAATGATCCATAATTTTTAAAAGATTTGTAGCTTGTGCATTAAAAGATTTATGTTAGGAGAAGAAAGATTATTCAGTGACTTTACCCAAATGGAGAAAGTACAAATTCCACACTCATTTTCCATTCAAGTCAAAAGAATGACCATTTGATGACCCACTGATATCATGCAGGCTCATCTTTATGAGATACTGATTTTTAGAAACATTTCTCTTCATAAACCAGAAACACTCAGAAAGACATACAGGCAGGGAACCCCTCTATCATCTGCAAGTCATGAACAGGTCTCTGCAGAACTTGATAAGATGTTGAGGTAGAAATTCAATCACTGGAATGAGAAGCACCAGAGCGAAGGTACTTCTAACACGTCTAACTTCAGGCAAAAGAACTGCAAGTATCTACATGTGCTACACAAGACGAAGAAACAACGTCACGGTTCAGCATCAGAATTGGTGTCAAGTTAGCATGTTAAGTATCCAGCCAAGTATTTGTACCCATAATTGTACTTTATTTTTCACAAATACAGTTAAGCCCAAAAGTATTTATGACAGATTTATATCTGAAAATAATTTCATGCAAAATAAAATGTTTCTTGCACTTTGGTCTAAAGTTGTTAAGTATCCCTAGTAAATCTGCAAGCTTCAGCACTGATCATGTATAACTTACAGATTTCAAACATTACCAGTGCCTTTTAGTCAAACAAAAATCGGATGTTACATCATAGGATTCTACCACCAACAACCCATTTATACATGAAACATGAACAAGGAATAATCCTAACAACAAAAACATGCTTCAAATATTCTGAAGCATTTGCTACTGACTGAATCAGAGCCTTCTCTAATTGTGACTGCAGAATGCAGCCTTTACTAAGTTCTAATGCAAGGCAGCCATTTTGAATTTTGAGATCAGAGTTAACAAGAAACATCAAACTTTCTCACTCTTGATATTTTCCTAATTTAAACTTGGAAATTGTATTTGTAATAAAAAGAAGTTAATGTAGTTAACCACCATCCTTTAACCAGTTAATCAGTGCTAACGAATCAGAGTTTTCTTTCTTGTTTTGGTTTTCATGACATATCACAAAGAATGTGTGGTCAAAGTCCCATTATGGTCTGAATGGTAGAATATACTTCTTTGGTGTTTTTTGTTTTGTTTTGCTTTGTTTTGTTTTTTTTACTGACATTACTACCTCAGTAAAAATAACTGATATAAAATAATTGAGAATTACTGATTAATTATTTGCAAATTAACTAGTCTATCCATATATTTTTAAGAAAAATGTGTTCTTCAGTGTAATGAATTTATGTACATGGAACACAGATACCACTGAATGGTGTGAAATGCTTTTGCATTAGTTTTCTCAGACTCTCAATAGATTTTTTTTCCAAAATGTGTATTTATTTAGTGTATTTCTTAGCTGCATGCTACAATGAGGTTGTGTTTAACTGGTCCCTAGCTTTAAGAAAATCTGTGGAGCATCGATCATGAGGCTCAAACGGAACTGAGTCGCAGATGGTCCAGTGTGTCTGACCAACGGTGTCTCTTCTTCCCACTCAGTTATAATGAGAACCTGCTGGGGTGATGCTAGCCACAGGCCCAGGATCAGTTTACCTCTTCTCTGACTTCTGACCTTAACTGTCTGTGAAATTGTATAAGGTGACACAGAGAGCATTTTAGGGGACAAAAGTCTTAAAACCAGTTTGCCTCACTCTTGTTTTACTTATCCCTATTCATGTTCATGTTAGTCTATAAATTCTTTATTAGTAATAAAACTTGACGAGTAACAAGTCAAACTTTTTAAGCCTGTAGACTGTTTTATTTATATCGTCTGAAACTTATCTCTTTACGCTGCTAGAGGATGCTAACATATGGATTTTATATACACATCATATACATACCTACATAGATAGCTAATTGTGGTTAGCTGAACATTGTTTATAAGGTTAGCTGGATATTTTTCTAGCTAATTTTCTAGCTTTGTTTGTAGGTTGCCATAGATACTTGGGTAGCTAGTTTCAAAACTGTAAACTTTGAACTGCCTTGTTGATGAAATCTGCTGTAAAAATAAACTTGACGTGACTTGATTAAGTTCTTATAATGCATCTTAGGTTCATTTATGAGTAAGAAAACTTCATAAAAATCTAATACACATGGAGTTCTGTAAACCCTTTATAGGTTCTGTCTTGTTTCCATCAGGAAGAGGAAAAAAGTGAAGTAGCACCTCAAGACAAAATCCCCTCTGTTTTAATAAATAAATAAACAGAAGCACCCAGACTTATAAACTTTAATGGCTTAGGTAATTCAGAGCACATAAACAACCTGTGTTTTCAATCTACACATGTTTCATGCAATAAAAAGTTACTTTCCAAGAGTTATACTGGAAGTCAGAGGTAGAAGTTTATTCATTTGACAAGTTTTTTGGGGGGAAATCAATTCTCATCAGTTTATTATTGCAGGAGAAAAATTGTTTCTTTCAGGGTAGAAGTGATTTCTGCACGTAATTATTCTGCAGCCAGCAGGCGTCTGAACACATACCAAAAAAATTATCTTTATGGAAACGCAACATATACAGTGCAACAATCCGCAAGAGGCAAGTAGGAAGATTCAGGTGAGCTGACCCTTTCTGGAAGGAATTCCACATGTCCGATGTTAAAACATCTGAAGCCTGAGAGGAAACGCTGCGGTGTAACGCAGTTCAAGGGGGTCTCAGAGGGGATAGGAGCCAGAGCTTAAGTGCCAGAGGTGAGAGGCAGATTGGGTTACACCCCTGGGTGTGCTGAGTGGAGGTCTGCTTCTCACACCAGGGCAAGCTATATTTCACCATGTGTTATGAACCTGCAGACCTGCCCATAGGACTTCACCGCTGCTAATGATGGAAAATTAACGCTCCACTGAACTGAGCTAAATGCCCCCTCTGACATTCCCAAATTATTTACAGCAAAGACCAACAAGCCAAAGGATCACTCAGGGTGTATTTCTGCTGATTGGGGTGTAATAAGGAAAACCAGTCAGACAGATTTTGTTATGATTCCAAGAGGCGGGAGGCTGGAAATGAGAGGGAAACTGTCAAGAAAACGGCTGGTGATAAAACACTGAGGCACAATTAGACGTCATTACGTCTCACCAGAGCCAGAGGAGAGCTGCAGCTCGGCCTTTTCTTGCCTGAGAAGACAAATCTGTCTGCAGAGTTCGCTTGACATCAGGAAACCAGTTTTGTTGAGGAGAAAAGGGGCCTTTGGAGCACAGACTCCTCCCAGACATGTCTGGAAGAAAAGCTCCAGTGAGCAGCAGGAGTTGGTCACTGACAGACGCTCCATCCACACAGCAGCCTGCAGCCCTGAGGAACGCCTGAACAATCCTACACCAGAGACACAAAATGAGAGCCTTTATTTCAGTTGTGGCCGTTTTGTGTGGGGTGGCAATAACCTCCACGGGCGCCATCCACGGACTGTACAACTTCGGCCAGGCCGATTTATTCCAGAAAAAGAACAGCTGCAAGCAAATCCCTGAAAACCTCCTGCTTTGCAATGACATAGAATACACGGAGATGCGCCTCCCGAACCTGCTGGGACACGAAACCATGAATGAGGTCCTGCAGCAAGCTTCGTCCTGGACGCCCCTGGTGCAGAAGCAGTGTCACCCCGACACGAGGAAGTTCCTCTGCTCGCTTTTCGCTCCCGTCTGCCTCGACGACCTGGATGAGCCCATACAGCCCTGCAGGTCGCTGTGCGAGAGCGTCAGGCACGGATGCGGGCCCGTCATGCTCGCGTTCGGGTACCCGTGGCCGGAGATGCTGGACTGCAACCGCTTCCCGCCCGACAACGACCTGTGCATACCCCCTGCAAGCATTGAGAACGTCGTGCCTGTCACCAGAGAGGGTAGAGATCTGCAAAACTCTTATTTGAAGCGTTTGTGACCAATGCAATGTCTTGTGCGTAAACGTGCATTTTATACGCACGCACTAAAATGTTTGCATCTCAGACTGCATCTAATCTCCATTCCATTGTTATAAATATAAGTGCATGGGTAACATTTTGTGTTAATTTATGAGAAACTGAGCAGTGTTCATCGTTTTCAATTGTCTCTCAGTGCCCAGGGTGTGCGATGCTTGCAAAGAAACGGAAGAAAATGGCAACGAAATCGTTGACAGCCTGTGTAAGAATGATTTTGGTAAGTGCTCCGCCTTTACTAGTCCCGAGGGTGAACTGCAGAGGCCCCAAGAGGTCATCAGAGGTGGTTCCAAGAAATTCAAGGCAGAATTAGAGTAATCTAAACCGCCGAATGTGAGTCACTTACGGGAAACTCTTCAATGATGTACATTTGCCCCAGATGTCTCATGCACTTTTTATGGGGTTTAAGTTTCTCAGCTGGCTTTACGTCTTGGTGTTTTGAAGAGAGAGCTGGTCTTCCATCACATACAACAAGGGAAACGGTCAAAATTATACTTAATATGGAAAAGAAGTGTTTTAAATCAAACGGTTTTCCCACAAGCACTCCCTTTGTGAAATAGGATCCTGGCTTTGGACTCTTGGTAACTTTTTTTTTCTGTATTTCTGATTAGAGCACAAACCTGATTATACATCAAAGTTACTTTGTGGTGTTAAATTCATCAGCTTGCTTTGAAGAGATGTTCCAGTCTGTTTTTTTTTTTTTTTTTTTTTTTTTTTTT
>NW_015113190.1:0-3876 GCF_001443285.1 Poecilia latipinna | reverse complement strand
AAATTATGCCGATGGTAGTTAAGAGATGTTATGGATTTTTTTTTTTTTTTTTTTTTTTTTTTTTTTTCTGGCCATTACTGATTTCTGGTTTTCTTTAAGAGCTGTCGGTTCTGGAATTACTAATTTCTTTTTTCTTATATATGTTCTAAGGACTGGGATGTATGAAAATTTTCTAAAAATTTGTTGAAGATTCTGTTAAAGAGGCAGACATCGAGGTAGTAGGAAGGAAATGTTTGACTAATGTAGTTATACACTGACATAACCTTTTCTATTTATTGATGCGTTCAATAAGTAGAAAAAAATACCATAGAGCGACTAACTGCTGCATATTTGATACTTTGTTGCAGTTGGCACAGAAACATTCAGGTCTTGTAGATTTTTATTGCAGCATTTTATTCTCATTACCGCTCTGATTCTACAGCGCTATAAAAAGCACATTCCATCTTACAGATTTCTTCTGGGGTTTTTTTGTTGTTTGTTTGTTTTTTGTCATGTGCAAAAGTTTCAGATCAACAATATTATTTTGATATTGGACAAAGTCAACCCAAGTCAAAAAAAAATTAAAAAATCAGTTTTCAAACATTTATTTATTTATTTATTTATTTATTTATTTATTTATTTATTTATTTATTTATTTTAGTTAAGAGGGTAAAAACTATCCAAACCAATCTAACCATATGTGAAAAATATCTAGCCCAATCTAGCCTTTTTCCTCCTAAACTTTACACCTGGTTGTGCCACTGTTGGCAGTGACTGCCATTTGGAGGTCCTGCCACAGCATCTTGATCAAATGTAAGTCCACACCTGATTATATTTTCTCCGTCCTTCGGAGGTGGACTTGCTGGTGTGCTGCAGATTGGGATGGAATCCAAGCTCACAAACTGAAGGCCGAATCTTCTCCTTCAGGAAGTTCTGGCAGAAAGCAGAATTCATGTTTCCAACAATAATTACAGCAGCAAAGGAGCAATAGACCATCACATTACTACTATTATGTTTGACTGTAGGTATGCTCTTCTGAAAAGTTACACTTTTGTGTCATCAGTCCACAGAATATTTCCCCTAAAACCTAAAGAATCATCAAGATGTTTCTTTTATTATTATTATTTAGGAAAACATGAGGCTTTTTTGTTCTCTTTGGTCAGATGTGGTTTACAACTCAGATCTCTCCCATGGATGTTCTGTTTGTCCAGCGACTTTCTTTTTGTTGACTCACCAACACCGACTCTAACTCAGTCGGGGTTTGGGGGGAATGGCTCTATCTCTGATTTGCAGCAGTCCAAAGTTGTGCTTGCAACCCATTTTCAGATGGATATGACTTTGCTTCCCATTTGGTTTTGAATTTCTGCGTGATGGCATCGTTTATCCTGGTTCATGTTGTCAGGCAGGTTCTGTTCTAGAGGTCAGATAGTAATCAGATCTGGTCTGATCTGGTCCGGCTTGTTTATTTCAGCCAGAATGCTTAATCACAGTTTAACCAAGATTTAAAAACTCGAGCTTCTGTACTTTCATAGACATATGGATAATTTTTCCCCCCTTAAAAACAAAATCACCCTTTGTAAATTGTTTTTTTGTATATTTTCTTATTAGCTTTATGATAACGGCATATGATATGACGTGATGTGTGTCAAAAAAGCAGAGACAAAATAAAACAGCTGAATGCTGATTTTATTCCTAATTCTATCTTTTTTTCCCCTCCACATCCATCTCCAGTTATGAAGATCAAAGTCAAGGAGATCTCCTACATTAATGGTGACACCAAAATAGTGCCAGAGACCAAGAGCAAGACCATTTACATGATGAACAGCATGACGGAGCGTGACCTGCGGAGGACGGTGCTGTGGCTGAAGGACGGGATGCGGTGTATCTGTGAGGAGATGAATGACATCAACGGCCCCTACCTGGTTATGGGCCAGAAGATGGACGGCCGTCTGGTCATCACCTCCCTGAAGCGCTGGCAGAGAGGACAGCCCGAGTTTAAGAGGATTTCACGCAGCATTCGTAAGATGCAGTGTTAGGAAAAAAAGGAGGCTCCATATCAGATCTTTGGTCAAGTTTAGTTTAGCTTTTCCTGTCAAGCTGAGGTGTTTTTTGATTTGTTCTAGAGAACAGATTTCTCCAAGGTCTCAGAAACGACATATCCCAGATTCCTCCACTGTTTTTTTTTTGTTTTTTTATTTTAATTGAAGGTAAATCATATTTTATTGTGCTTTAATCCAATTAAGTATATAAAGGATACAACATGTGGGAGGTCCTCAGGTTTATGAAAATGTATTCCATTAATGAAAAATTTTTTAGTCATGTTTAGCTCATTGTAAATTGAACTTAGCCCCCTAGTGGACACTTGGGGAATACCATGTCTTTTTATAAGGATGGAGCTTTTCCTTCACCCCCCAGTCAGTCGATGTAAATAACACTCAGATTGTATTTAAGGTGGAGCAGAACACCATCACATGCAAACTCTATGGGCCACTGACTCTGACGTTAAAAATTACCAAATTATTAGCAGATGGCATCCAGTTACATTTTTATTCCAGCCCTTCTGTTCTAGAGCTCCACAAGTATTTTTTTGTGAATGTGACTTAACATCAAAATAAAAGCAACTTTGAGGTGAGAAATGAATTTAAAAAAAGAAAAAGGATAAAAATTTTATTTCCACATGTTTGTCCAGCTTTTTCAGAGGTATTTTTAGCCTTTGTGTCAGATACATAAAGACAGATTAATTTTGCATGATGCACATTGAATAAAAGTGTGATCCTTGTGTGTGCGTGTGTGTGTGTTCATAGTCGGATGTTTAGACAGTATTTGTACTTTTATATATTCCCTGTATTTTCTCAAGTCAATATGAGAGATAGCTGGCTATATTCTCTGTTCATCCTATTTTTAGCGGACTGTTTTATGTGAGCAACTGTTGTATTAGTCTCAGATAAAACTATTTTTTTTTATTCTAGAGCTGATTTTCATGTTTGTAGGGGGGAAGGGGGTTTGTTTTTTTTTGTTTGTTTTGTTTTGTTTTGTTTTTGCTTTGTTTGGTTTGGTTGTTAATATTAGGATCTGCATCTTCTTCAGTGATTTTGTTTGTTCCAAGAGCAAAATTTGATCATCACCATCAGTGTCTCAATATACAGTAAAGTATGAGTTTATTGCTTGTTTAGATTAAACAAGCAATGTAATCATTTTAAAACGTTTTCCGATGTAAATATACAATATTGCCACGTATAGTAGTTCCAGGTGTTGCTAGCTACGTGTTTAAAGAGGTAAATGTATTGCTTGTGTGGATGAGTGTTCAGAATAAAGTTCGAATCTTTTTAATTTGTTCGGTCGTCTGTTGATCTGGGGTGATTTATCACTACTAGTTGAACACTGCCCTCTAGTGGAATCCGGTGGTAACATTTTAAAGTGGCGGTGTGTTGATGTGCTTTGAAAACACCAGAATGTTCAGGTGCAGCTTGGAATGACCCATTTTAATCATCCTGATAATTATGTGTGTGTATTTGGGAGGGAGGGAGGTGGAGTTATTATTCAAATTAATTGATAAATGAATCAACATGACACTTCAGTTAGATGTAGATTTTTGTTTCTTGTCGAGTTATTTTTTTTATATCAGGAAAGAACACTTGCTAGGTTGCTTTCAAAGTCTCATATTTTATGTTAACTTAGTTTTTCACACCTTTACACAAACTTTTGAGAGCTCTAATTCTATAACTGATGGCATGAACGGATCGAAATTTAGAAAATGTGAAGAAGTTAGACACACAGCTCACACGACCAGATTAGTGTCCAACACGGAAGTGATACTTATATCATTTCCGTTTTATATCACTTATATATGAACCATATATTCAGTATATGTGTGTGTGTGTGTGTGTGTGTGTGTGT
>NW_015113189.1:638762-689634 GCF_001443285.1 Poecilia latipinna | reverse complement strand
TTTTAAGAAGTCACAATTATTAAGTTGCAATCAGTAGTCATTGGCCTTTTACCGTCCCCCCCCCCCCAAATGGAGCTGGTCAACTGGTTTTACTGCAGCATGCCCTGTACAATGGCTGCTGGAAAAGACAAGGTTCCTTAAAGGAGTCATTTACCAACTGGGTATGGTGAGCTGCAGCATTTGTCCTGCTGAAAGACCCAGTCATCAACGCACAGACCAGAAACCTCAGTCAAGAGGGATCCCTGCTGTAAAGATCTTCTCCCAAACGGCTGCAGTTCATCAGCCCTGCACAACCTGACCACCCTTTATTCTATTAAATAAAAACGCAGCCACATCACGATGGAATCTGCTCTCACTGTCTCGTAGATAAACCGTCTCCTCTGGGACTTTCTTTCCATTCCACCAACAATGGAAGCCACCAGGACTGTTGGGATCCGTTTTCTTTTTCTCGTCTTTCATCTTTTGGTGTCCTCTGTTAATGTCCCCCTGGCACAGTCCAGACAGACAAGTTTGAAGACATTTATTTGTTCTTTAACCATTTTTCTCTCAGATGCCCAACATCCATAAGGGCCTATATTTGGGTCAAACATCTGCCTTTGTCTTCATGGGAGAGTCCATCAGCTCACCTTGCTCCTGGAGATATTTTTTTACTTTTAATGTCTCATAATCCTTAGGATATTTAGAGTATTTTTCAAAAAGCATCTTACTGTGTCCAACCTCTCTTAAAATGGTCCATTTTAAGAGACCTTGCTCTTGTGCCTCAACAGTCCGAATGCCTCTTCCTCAGGGTCAAAACAATACTAGTAAAAATAATAAAGCAGACTCTGTTGTTGTGGGCTGGGAACTTCTGTTTGTCAAATACAATGAAAACAAGGCATACAATTTTTTTTCTGCTAGGGAAAGCATTTGTAAAAGTCAGTTTTTCACCTAAAATGTTGTTTGTTTTCAGATGAGAGGTTGCACAGGCAACAAAAGTTTCTGTGCCAGTGACGACAGAACACTAATGAACATGAACAACCCATGAATGAATCATTCAATGCTGCATCACATTTTACTCCACGCTCATCCACAATGGTTGCCTGTGTTATAAGAGGAACATTTCCAGATGTAAATTTCAATCCAAGACCCTGATTATCAATTATTAAAGAAAGTTCTGTGCTGCAAATAGTAATGATAAATCTCTAACAGATGTGTATTTTCCTTGCCTATGTAGACATAAGTCTTGATATAAGACTGTAAATTTGGCACATATGTAGCACCGGTAAAAGTAAAGACAAATCCTACGAACCTCCAAATAAAATGCAAATTTGAAAATCTGTTCTTGTCATTTTGAGCCAGAGGAATAGCGTGGACTCATCTTTAATTCATGGGAGCACTTACACAGCTGTGCCAGGGCAATCTTCATCTTGCACCCTGCTAAAAGCAGAATCCCAAAAGGGTCAACATTTCCTTGGGGTAGCAGCTGGACATAAGCCTGCCATTGCATGTACTCCTCAGAACTCTCCAGAAGTTTGAGGGAATAAAACGTTTATCAGCACAAGAACCTTGAGATTAGAAGGCTAAATCATTCCTCCTTAAGAACAATAAATAGCTACTTTAACTTCTATACACCATAGTTATTTTCAGTTTGCAGAAACAATCAATTTACTTCCTTAATTCTAGAGTTAAAATGTTGACCTGTTCTTCCTGTTTCTGCTATCAGGCTAAATTATTGTACTGTCGAATCTAAGACTGCAGATCTGTTGAAGGTGGTTGAGGTAATGTCGTTGAAAGCGTAAAATCGTCTCCACCTACTGCTGCACTACTGCTGCCGCTCCTGCTGCGTACTGTAATTCAGAAAGTTTGCTTTGCCGCTACTTCCTGCTGTTTCATAAGCTACAGCATGACTTGGGGAAGGAGGTTATTTCTTTGCTTAGATTTGGCACGAGTGTGGCAAATTCACACTGTAGAAGGGAAGAAATGTAAAGCAAAACCTGGCATTTAAATTTCATAATTTTTTTTAAGCAATTACACAAATTCTGACAAGTAATAGATTCTAAATGAAATATTTTTTTACCTTTAGCTGTGACACTCATTCTGTTATATAAAGAGTTGATTTCCTTTAGAGCATTTTTCACCAGCAGTTTCATAATTTAAAGATAGAAGCGTAATGCCTCTAGTTGGTGTTCTAAAGAAAGGAAAAAATGCTGATAAAACAAAAGAAGTCACAGCTGGGGATTCTTTTGCCTACTTTCTTATTTTATCTTTTTCAGCGGCTATTGTTTGAAAAGCCTTTTCCCTCTGTTGGCACTTTAGAGTTTTAAATTCAACCATATTCTTTTGTTCGCTTTTGCTGATGTGGGAATGAGCTATAATACCAGTTTATCTAAGCTGTTCATATTTTTGATGACTGTTGGTATTTGGTCTTTTAGGACCAGGAGTCTCAGTTTGGCAGACTGTGCAGAAACTAACAGAATCATCCATGTTCTATTATATAAGTACATGTTTATGGTTTTATAGTTAGGATTGTTATTCTCCATATTCACTGTTTCTTTTACATGCTTTGCAGAACCAGAAGATTCTGATTATTGGCTCTGTTTTCATCAGTTCTGAAGTTGTATGAGAAAACAAGCACATATTTTACTCATCCCCAGTTCATTCTTCAAAAAACCCCAAAACAACAAATTTTGTTTTAAAAGTTCCCCAGACTTTTATCCCCTTCATTTCAGCATCCAGATTTAAAGTTAAATTTCTAATGGATTGACTGACTCAGGTTAAGACGCTACTTGACGCGATAAAATCATCTGTTTCCTTACAGACATTTCTATCCAAGTCGTTTGTAGAAGCTGTGACGTTTAGGTGCAGTGGCGTGTTTACATATGGTTGTCTAATGTCACACACTTGTCTTTTGTTTTTTCTTGATTGCTTCACCCCTGTAATACATTAAATTGACCATAACATAGAAAGGCACAGCAGATTGTTGCAAGGTCTACAAAACACAAAGAAAGAAGTTGTACAAGTTTTTCACTGGTCTGGGCTTTATTGCGGTTTCTAGAGAGAAGCTTCTCCCCAGTGAAAAACGCATAAAAGCTTCTTCTGAAAACCAGTGATTGAAGCAAGTTAAAAGGTTTTCTTGTTTGATGAAACTAAGGTACAATTGAGGAAACCAGACACTGTTAATGTGTCCAGCATCATCCCAGCCAATGTGTGTTCTTAGTTTTTATTCGTATATTGAAAAACACTGGGGAAAGCAAAAAATATCACTCATTTGGGAAACTTTAATAACAATTTGTAATTTTTCTACGTATATATGAGAGATAAACATAGTTTTGACCTTTGGTGTGTATTTTTGTGATCAGAAGTAACGTAGCATTTAATCCAGTGTTTCCCTGTATACTCTGCACATCTGATCAGTGACTTTAAAATTCACACCATTACCTGAAAAGAACAGAAATGCTGTCAGGTTTACCATTGTTATGTGTTAACAGGATTCCCATAGCGAGTCCTGAATATTCCCTCTTCTTCCACCCCAGCCTTGCTTGCTGTGATCTCTGAAAGCAGCTGTTCTTCCACCATAAATCCCCTACCTGAACTAGTTTATTCTTTATTTTATCATGCTGAGAAAATTGTAAACAATCAATATCCTACAAGTAGCAGAGGAGGAAAAAAAAAGTTGAGAAAGTTTGTAGCACCTTTACTTCAGAATATGTTATTTTTGATGACATATTGATGTTTTTTTTTTACTATTATTATTCCTTAGGGATTACCCCAACACATAATGATGATGTTTTACACATCATTATAATGACCATTTGTATATTTCCCATAGTAGGTCTGCGATACACTGCTTCTCAGCACGTAGAGTCCTGAAGGTTACACACAGCACATCTGACTAATGGTCCGGCTCTCTCTACATGCCCATGCTAATCACTTCTCTGATTGATTGTGCTGCTCCGTAGCACTAATGGCATCATTAGCTGGAACTGTTGTGGCAGGCTCGGCTCTGAGCTCTCTATTCCCTTGCCGAGATTTTCTTTATCCTTTCCTTTATAATTTGGAACATAGATTGGGACTGGCTCATTTTCATTCTAATCGAATTTGATTCTCAGCAAAATGAAACACAAACTATGCAAGAGCAGAGGCTTTTCATTAGCCACACCTTTTCCTGTTGGCCAAGATGAAGCCGGGTTTTACATGGGAGCCACATCCTTTTCGTTTAAGAGATAACACAATGATGGTAAGCAGGTTAATTGTTTTCCAGAAAACTTTCCTGCCAAACAAAACCTCCCGTTTGTCTGCTCTGTTCTCTGAAAGAGGTGCAACATAACATCCTCAGCAGCCTTCATGTACCGCAGAGCTGAACATTTAGTAGAGATCAGAGTGATGTCTCACATGAAGAGTCAGTGCTCTGAGCTAACAGGATCAACATGCTGAATTTTGCTGACGTGCTGAGTCACAGTCTAACACACAGGGAGCTGTGAACACACTGACAGATCTACACAGCCTGCTGGCTGCATGGAAGTAGAAAAGGTGTTTTTTTTTTTCCCACATAGTTGTTGATTAGTTTTTATTGGGAAAGTATATTTGGCTGTAGACAGAGAAACAGCAGATGTTGGAGCTGGAAAAACAATATATTATTGCTGCAAAGTCTGACTGTATGAAATTCCCTCTTTCTTTTACTAAAAGAAAAACTCAACAGCGTCGATGTAATATGATCTATATTTCATTTGTGTGCACAATTTCATTTTTTGCCAGCCAGAGGAGTAGACTTTTTCAGTAATAAAAGCAGTGCTTATAATACTAAGTCAGGCTGTCAATATAAGAGATTTTTTTTATATAAATAAGCCATACCAAAAACAAATATTTGTTGAAGTAACTAATTTATGCCAAAATCAATATTAATTCAGCCATTTTCATCTTCCCAAATTGGTAAACACAGCAGCACTGCAGACATGAAACAAACATTTTTTATTCCTTTTGGAGTTAATAAGATCGGAGTTTTCCGATGGCAGGGAGTCAAAAAATGTAATCACTTTTTTCATCTGAGGAACAAAAGTCAATAAGGGTTAATAAATACGTCCAATTATATTCGGTTCTGTCAGGTGAAAACACGTCACAAGACAAGGTTTAAGTTTATAAACTCTGAAACAAGATGACTCTGAAAAATCAAAATGAATGTAAAAGAAAAATGGTATTTTAAAGGTCTTATTTTGTAAATTAGCATAAAATCTAAATGCTCATGGTGTGGCTGATTAGTTGAGTGAAATGCCAGCTGTGCTTAAGTGTTTTGAAAGTGGCCTCATGTTCAGTGGCTCATCTTACTTGAGTGCATGTATTCCTTTTAAATTTAGGTAAATATGGGGATGTATTCAAGAATGTGTGTTTTAGGTGTTTAATTAACTTACCCCTTTGAACCAAATTTAGCCATATTTCCACCAAGATACATATTTTTAAACATTTTAAATGGGTCAAACAATGATTATATTTTATCTCTTCCTTAGCAAGACGAAATACAATCAATGACCAAAAATTATAATACACCAAGAAGCTTCTTTAGTACTTTTTACTTTAGACCCATTAGAATAATCAGTGTCTATAACCATTTGTCTGTATGTAATTTTAGATGCATCCACCTTTCTGTTTCTGGTAGTTTAGAAATCTACTAATTATTTGCAGGCTAAAAGCAAATTGAGTATTCTACGGAGTTAAATTCCTGCCAAAACATAATGATCTTTACTTAAAACAGAAATTATTGAAAGAGAAAATGAGTTCAGAAAATGTTTAGCTCTCAGAGTATGAGCTGAAGCAGTGTTCCTCATTCCTGCCCTGCATATTTTAGATGTGCCTCTGCTCCAACACACCTGATTCAAATGATAGCATTAGCTCCTGCATGCCATCAAGTGCTGCAGAAGCCTGTTAATCACCCATTTGTTCAGGCCAGGTGTGAGAGAGAAGGGAAACACCCAAAACATGGAGGGCAGTGGTCCATCAGAACCAGGATTGAGAAACTGAGAGACCATCAGCTCTTGTTACACTAGAGCTGATGGGCAGACAGAGAAGGAGGGAAGACATGCTAAAGGTCAGGAATCCAACCTAGGCTGGGCGCTCCCCGATCACTTTACTTCTACTCCACAGAGCACCCCATAAAGTGCTACATAATTGATGATTAAGATTTTATTTAACTGCATGTGAAAGATTCAATTAGACACAAATTGTAAGAAGTGTCAAATAATTTTTACTGCAGCCATATTAAATTTTAAGGTCAGGATCAGGTAGAAACCGCCAAGTTTCCACTTTGGATTCATATTTCTAAAGACCTTTCTGTTATATTGTCCACAGACAAGCTGGGAAATTCCAACTTCTGAAGTAAAATGAAACACACGTTTTGACAAACAGTGTATATTTTTTATTTTCATCTGACTGGAAGAAGTTTAGTGCAGTCCTGCAGAGAGACGGTACAACATGGTGGCACTTGGAGTACCAGCCTTTTACTGAGCTAGTTCTAGTTATAAACAGTCTGAGAAGCACTTTAAGAAAGCAATTTGTTCCTGATTGTAAATATGAAGCAGGTATTTTGGCAGAGCATTTTAGGTCTGCTGACAGAAAGATTTAAAGAGCGAGCGGACACCCAGTGGGAGCTGTAAAGGGCAGGAATGTGTGTGCAGAGTGCAGCTGGACGACTGCCGAACTGTCAGACTGCATGTAGGTAGTGTCAGCTGGGGAGGACTATTAGTGTAACAAGAGCTGATGGTATCATCATAGAGATGGGAATACAACTGCATAAACAATGCAGCACTTTTTTTTGTTAGCTTATAATGTAATTGCGTTGCTTTTTTCCCCCACACAAATTGAATTATTACCTTTGACTGCAGAAGCATAAAAAGCTCATTGGTGGTCGACAACTTTATTACAAATTGTTTATCAACTAACATATTGTGAGTTTTAATAGTTTAACTACTAATTTTATTTTGTAAGTCACATAGGATTGCTTTTCTCTGCCATTTTTTTGTAGAATCACAGCTTATAAGTTATTTTTAATGCCAGTTTTCCTGTTTGTTTTGACACAGATCTTTTGATCTGTTGGTTTTCATTTCTAACTTTTTCAGTGAACAAGCCCCAAACTTGACCCAGAGCACAGATAATACGGCAGAGTTCAGTAGAGGAAGGTTTATTTAGCTCACATTTTGATTTCAGTTAATCTGTTTGGAGGCCATCCACTGAGTTATGAGAAATTAATAGTATTCAAAATTATAATTATTTTTCTTTTGTCATTTACTTAGAAAAACACAAACACATTTCTAGGTATAAAAGCAGATAATAATCTTTCACTTTTTCTTCGTCTAGCAGTTGACTTGAATTTACCTTAACTAGGATTAAATAGTTGATTATATTGTCAGGAAATCTAGGTGTGGTTAATATACTGACAGCAGGCAGAATAAAATATTTGAAACCATTACAAAGTTATCTAATGACATTTAATCATTTTAGATGCTCTTTTTAAAGTTATTTCTGATGTACATGCTTTTCTAAATGATGCATCTTCTACAGTTTATCTCTCATCTACTGACTTCAATGTCTTTGTCTCTGGTGCTGGTAAGTTGAGCTGCATTTTCATTTCTAAAACCAAATTATGACTATTTTTAAGTGTTTAAATCTTTTGCTCACCATCCATTTGCAAAGCTTCTGTCCCATCAGACTTTGGGGACACAAGTGTCACACCTCATGGCTTCATTTTTTGTCCCAAAAAAAGCAAGGTTATTTTTTTACTGTCTGACTACTTTTTTGCCACAGTACCTCCTCCTCACCTCTAAGTTTAAGTCTGGAGGGAGATTATTTCCACTGCTACCTTGAGGGCAGGAATTTTGATGAACCATGAATTTTTGGCTTTCCTTTTTTATGCTTTATCCTTACTAGAACAGTTCTGTCCATCAGAGAATAATCTGCATGCTGTTTTAAGCATCAATTGACTTTTTTTAGTTGAATTGTGTTTTATATTTAATTTTAACTTTGCTATGACACCAAAGATTGACATCGTTTGTTTCAGATTGCTCAGGTTTGTGCCGCTGCAGAGTAGCAGGTTTGGATTTGAAGTATTTTGATCATATTTTGTCATTTTCATCTGAAGTTAAGGATCCTCCTTAACAACAACACAAAAATCTGTAAGGGAAAACATCTTTCATGAAAGACTGCTATGCATTTTGGCGTTACTTTTATCATAATAGCATTCGGTTAGTATATGTGTCTTTTTTAAGTTGTGCCATTGATTAGTTGTTTAGTCTGAAGTAAACTGGCACTCAGCCACTGCTATGTAAAGGCTATAAGCTTTGATATTTGCTGAAATCATCTGCAGTGCAAACTGTAACTATCTCAATCCACCTGCTGTTATTAAAACAACTCATGGAATAAATATGTGCATGACAGTTTTCAGTGGTTTCTTGTTAACTCGGTGAATGCGTTTCCCCTCTGTGCCTGACAGATAAAATTACAGCTCATCTGGGCATCTCTAACCAAGTAAAATGTTCATTTCTTACCTGCAGAGGCATTTTCTTGTAATTTCTTTGGTTGCGCTTCACCTCCTGCCTTGACAGAACAGACAGCTAGACGAGTAAACTTGCCATGTATGGTTCTTGTTATTCACTGTTTGAGTATTCAGAACTTCACCATGAAAGCAGAAGGGTTTTTTGGCAGCAGCGCCAAGGTTTACTGCCTGAGGCGATATGCAAAAACGAGTGTCTTCCACATGAACTTGAACTGATGCCACTTTGCTTTGCTATGAAGATGGGATTTGATAATCCTGTGAAAACACTTTTTTTTTTTGTCAGTTTAGTCACTCTTTGTTCTTTTGGTCCTGAGCATAAGGCAACAGGATTAGAGTTAAAGTTTGGGTATTTTTAATTTTCCAGACCCTTGGTGTCATTTTATAGCACAATCAAATATCTGTTAACTTAAGTGCTATATATGCTATATATATCAAACACAACTTAAATGATATTTGACTTTGCAATTTGGTGCCTCTGTCTCTTTAAGAAGCTCCTATTCTTTCTGACACTCCACCTTCAGCCCATCATCACTGTATTGTGTTTCATTGTCAAGTATATTGTTTATGTTAAATGAAAACATATTGATGAGTCATGGTTTAGTGGTTCATTGGTTTACTATGTTGGCTACAACTGGAGAAACCCAGTTTTGGTACAGAGAAGACATTTGCAGTCAAATACTTCACATTTATTTTGCTGTTCTTTAATGGTTCATACAGAATAAGTCTGATAACCCAGCTAGACTTTCTAACTTAGTGTAGACTTGTTTTGTTTTTTTTTTTGGTTTTTTTGAGTAAATTACCCAGTTGTCTAACATTATTACATCCAGAAGCACATCCATAGTAAGGTAGAGAACATATTGAAGAATGTTAAACTGAATACAAACACAATTTTTCATTTAGAAAAGAAATCCCAGAAGGAGGACTTGCAATGTACAAGTATCTTGTAGAGATTTAATAGAGATACAGTTCAACATGACACTTATGGATTACAGTAGACGCTGCAACAATAAACCAAGGACACCATCATCTAGTGGAGAAAAATGCAGCAGGACAGATATGCTTACATCAGCTGCATCAAAGACATTCTTTATGTTAATGCACAGCCCGCTAATCAGTTTAAGGTTAAATACAGAGGACTCAACAACACTGATCAGCACTGACACTGTTTTTTTCCAGTGTTCAGAAATATTGAAATGCTTTGATGAATCCACCCATGCATAATTTGTTAATGACAGCAATGTTCTGGTGACAAAAGCTCACCAAGCTCAACATGTTATTATCTGCAGCAGCGACTGGAATAAGATGGGACGAGCTCAAACAAAACCCCCGTTGTCATTTTACAAGGAAGGTTTCTTATAGTGGCTCTGAGTCACATTAGTTACATGTTACAGGTACGTGAAGAGCCGTTATTAACCTTTTCAATTTATCATGCTGGAGCATAGATTTTTATTTTATACCAACCTCCAGAAATAGACTTTGAAGATACCAATAATTGTGAGCTTTCTATCCGACGGTGCTGACAATTAGTTTCTAAAGATCGGGAAGCAGAAACAGCCAGTTGATGTTTGCAATTTGCCTGACATAACTTACACTTAGAACAAGCTTGATGGATGGAAGATTGCCACGAGATCTACAGTTTTATTCGCCTCCCTCATTTTTCATGCGCTTGCCACCGACTCGGGCTCACCTGAGCGTTCACCGAGGCCAGCATGAAACTCGTATCCTTATTAATCATCCACAAATTCTGCCTTCCTCGTACACATGCATGGAGCTTTGCACAGCCGCCATTGTTAAGCATTTTTAACCCAGCCTTCACCAAAATACTCTCCACCTCATTAGCGTGACTCTGTTAATGTTTGATTGGGGTTTGTATATCACTCACAAGCATTTTACTCCAGTGTCTCATTTGATCTGGGAGAAGGAAGGAAGGAAATGTATATGAATATAAATGTCATGGCTCTGTGGTTAGAGGGCGATGTGTAATTGCATCAGACGCTTGGGTTGACTATATCCCTAATTAATGTATGATTTCCCACATGCTTACAGATTGTAAATTGAATACGTTCAGCCTTTGAGGTGTTCTTTACTCTGGCTGCTCAGTTGGACTGAGAAACCGTCTTTATGGCTCTAAGCTAATTATTCAGCCTGTGGATCCAGGCTCTGGAAGGATGCCTCTGAATCTCGCTTTAGGCAGTATGAGTCTGTTTTTGTGTGTGTATTCCACGTAGTAATTGCTGGAGGAATTAATAGTATGTGCATGCATTTCACATCCCAGTTCTGCATTTCTGTTTTGTGTTTGACCTGACGTGAATTATGCATGAATGTATTTTACTATTTTTCAAAGTTCTGGTTGAGCTCCTTGGTTATGAGGCAATATCTGTGCATGTTTATGATAATTTCTTATTTTGAAGGAAGCTGTAAGGTTCATGAAAGGTTTCTTTAAATTATGTGGAGGGTTTCTTGGGGGCGGAGCTCAAGTTATGTTTTAGATATTTCTGCTCAGCAATGTGTTTAAAGAGAGTTACACATTGCTGCAGAACACTCATCCTTAGACCTTTAGGAGCAATTTAGGTTTTTGTCAAAATAATGTCAGAACTGCACATTTGACTGTTCCTGCAGCAGGTTTGGCCTTTGATCTCCTCTTTTGAATATTGCTGGAAGCACAAACTTGCCACACGATGTGATGAAAAAACATGAGGTCAAATAAATTGGAAACTTTAACAAACAGAAGTCTGAAAAAAATGTGAAGATAGATGAGCCTGAGGGTGTTTAATTAACAGATGTAAAAAATAATGAAAATATATTTTCAATCACACTGGGAGATGAAATGCTCTCAGTAATAGGCAGAAGACTGCTGAATGCTAATGAGTGATACCTCAAAATGTCCAAAGCAATGCATTGCCTTGCTGGATGATCAAGAGCTCAGAGAGTTGGCTCTGAAGCTTAATGGTGATTTGTATCGATGTCTATTTTCCTTCTCAGTATTGAACAGCTATTTCCTGTTAGCTAGTGTAGTATTTGGAGACCCATTAAAGCTGAAGACAATTGTACTGAAAGTCGGCTCTTGATGAGAACTGAAATGTAAAAGCGAAGCCAGAGTCCAACTGCTAATGCTGTTTTAATTTAACGCTGAACATTTGCAATAATATGTACTTCTGTTTAATTGAACCGTCCATTGCTCATACTTCATAATGTTTCCAACCGCTTTAACTTTTACATTGTGGAATATTTGCAATTCTAAATATCAGTTGTTAGAAATATGTATATGTGAAAATGCAGAGTGCATAATTTTGACTCCACAGAAAGTAAATCTAAAAGCTTTTGTGTGTGTGTGTGTTGCCGTGGAAACTATGCTGAATATCGAAAAACATTTTTGCTGCTTTGACTTGACTGAACAAAATATAACAATTATTTAAATTGCAATAAGGATGTTACTGATTTGGTGCAGTTAATTATAGTTTTCCCCTGGGAAACATGAAGTAAAAACAACCATATTCCAGTTGTTTATATACATTTAACTAAATTATAGTAGGTATGGTTTGATGCAAATTCTAGCATAATGAAAGAATCAAAAACTATCTTTTTTTGCACCACTCCAAAACATTTATGCACATGGTTTGGGTTTGAGGAGAATTTGGCTGTTTTGCCTGGAGGAATTTGAAGCCAATGAGCGTAGAATGTAGATTTTGAATTAACACCAAGTGATGACAAATAATTGAAATCATATTCCATTTTTTGTGTATTTACAAAATAGCACAAAAACACACAAAAAAAGAAACTGCTTGCTCTGCTCACTTTAAAAAAAATATAGAAAAGAATACTGCACATTTACTGCAATAAAAAATGTGCAGTATTTTAAGATATCCAGGGACCCAATTATCTTTTATGAAAACAGTACGAAAGAGGAAAGGTGACACATTGTGCTGCATCTGTTTTGATCATTTAAACCCTGAGAGATACTCTGATTCTATCCTTTACAAATGTCGTACACTGATTCAAATTTGGTAAATAAGTACTCGGGTCTCGATGTTCTGTGTCAATCTTTTTTAATTTTAGGATGACCTGGCAGTTCTTTGGGTAACTTCCATCTCTTTATCACTACACAGCCTGTTGGTTGAGTTCCAGCCTCACTGTGCCACATTTAGCTGTGCCCCTGGGCATGGCACTTATCGACTACTGTAAGTGTATAGGTCTGTGGATGAGTGTGTTTGTTAGAGCGATTGACTGAATGTCTCTCTTGTGTGAAGTGCTTCAAGTGGTCAGTATGACAAGAAAAACACTACCATTTCTCACCCAGAATATTTTTGTTATTGTTTTTTTTTCTCCCCTTTTTAGTTTTTGATATTCAGCTCTTATGTGACCTAATTTGTTAACAATGTTATTTTAGGTTGATTGCCTTCATTTCTGATATTTGGTCACCTTTATCAATGACACTGTTTAGCTATTTCTAGAGGACACCAACGCATTTAGAGGATAACCATCAATGAGTTCTGGGTCTGCATCTTTATGACATGGTTAGCTGACCCCTAGTCGATGCAGGTGAGTAGCCGCTGCACATTCTGCTTCTTTTAGTTTTAGTTTTAAAACTGGTTTCAAAATCAATGTTCAATCTCCACACTTGGAAAAAATAGATTTTTAATATACTGAAAGCACAAAATTTTATTGATGTGCGCTGCATGCAAACGCCTGCCGCTTATCGTTCTGTGGCTGCTTAGCAGCAGCAGCAGCAGGCAAACAGAGGGGGGCGAAGGACGGCACAAGTTAGCACAGAGAGAGACAGGCGCTCTCATCAGTGACGGACTCACCGGCAGCGTGGACAGAGCTGTGGCGCAGGCAGAGGAGGAGAAGAGGTGACACAGGGAGGAAAAGCTGCCTGTAAACTGGAGGAAACCACAGGAGAGAGAGGGAGGCGGGATAAACAGAGTGATCACAGAGGAGAGAGAAGTCATTCAGAGCAGGGAGAAGGAGAACGCTGGTAAAATCAGACAAGGACCCAGACTGAGGAAAGCGCACGGAGGAGCCTTTCCTGACGGAGGCAGAAGCCAGAGTGTGTGTGCAAAGTGGGAAAGAAGGAGTACGAAAAGAGGAGAGTGAACCTGACCAAAGGCTTGCCTGACACAACAGAGGAGGAGGAGGAGCATGAGGGCAAGTTGATAGATTTGATTTGAAGAGATTATTTTTAGAAAGAGGATCGAGGACATGACAGGAATACTAACATGAGAGATGCACTGTCTAAGTCGCGGAGAAAAACTATGGAGGAAGAGACCAGGAGCCGGAGAAAAGGCGGTGAGAGATGTTGAGATCAGTGTCACTGAGTGGATTAGCCTCGCTCAGATTTTCTGTAGAAAACCTCTGTGCATGTCCGTGAATATGCATGAATGCCCTCTTTTAAATGTGAAAGCATGTTGTGGGTTTCCAACTGTGACGATGCGGTTGAGAAGCAGATCAAAAACTACTTGAAGGATCCCTGAAGAAGCTAATAAAACCGGCCAAAGCTGAGCATGAGGAGAGGAGTCGGCGCATCTAACGTGAGAAAGCACAGAGAGACTGAAAGCAAACAAGCTTTAAATATCTTTTTTGTATTAGAGCTTGTACTGATTTCAGGAAAAGATTGATAATAATCTCTGGCTGTACATGTCTGAAAGCCTGATGGGCTTTGGAGCACTAAGCTACAACTCCGCAAAGTAGGGAAAAGATGGAACAAGAAAATCTCTGCTAGGACCACCACAACCACACCAACCAATCCATCACCCCTGTCATCTCATTATTTTAATTATCTTCCCTTCCCACATTTGTTTTTGTCTTTCCTGCTTAGCCTTTGGTATTTTTATTCTGCTCCCTTCTTTCTCTGTCTCTTCTTCATCTTTTTCTTCCCTTTGCTCTCTCTGTCTTATCGTCTCTTGTTCACTGTCACACTAACTGCCATGGATGCTGGACTCGCTCATGTAGAAGACACCTTGCTTAGAGCACATTTGCCTCTCTGGTTTGTCTCTTCTTCCCCTGCTGAGTTGAATGATTGGAGCAATTTTCAGACTGAGACTAGGAATGAGGACCAACAAGTAGCTGCTGCTGCTGCTGCTATGTGATGGGCAACGTTAAACCACACAACAATCTGAGTACTTTTTGATGTACACACAATAATGCTGTGATTGAGTGCATGGATAGATAAAGGCTATATAGTGGATTTCTCCTGGAGCTACATGTTGGCCCCTGTCCCTGAGGCCTGGCCAGGAAATGACGCCTCTCCTGCGGTTGTAGGAGCGTTGTGGGCAGCGATGGCCCTGCAGGGGCACTGTCTCCGGAGGGGTTCCCCAGCCATGATCAGAAGGGCTCGCAAGCGACGTCTCACGAAGCCAACTCTGGCTCAGGTCACATCCACTCTGTTGTCAAGGACACGTCTACACGGCCTGCGGCATGTTTGTGTCCCTGGAGGTTCTGTTGGCCGCCGGGCGTTCTGGCTGCTGGCTCTCTGCACCTCCCTGGGGTTGCTGTTATCCTGGTCCTCTAACCGACTCCTCCTTTGGCTGTCCTTTCCCACGTACACACGGGTCCACACCGAATGGGCCAAAGAACTTGCCTTTCCTGCTGTCACTATTTGCAACAACAACCCAATTCGCCTCTACAAACTCACAAAGAGCGACCTGTACTTTGCTGGCCACTGGCTTGGCCTGCTGCTGGCTAACCGGACAGTAAGACCTATGGTTCTGGACTTGATGCAGGAGGACCATCTGGCCTGGTTCAGGAAACTCTCAGACTTCAGGCTCTTTCTGCCACCCAGAAACTTTGAGGGAACCAACCTGGAGTTTATGGACAGACTGAGCCACCAGCTGGATGAAATGCTTCTGTCATGCAAATACAAGGGAGAGCCCTGTGGAGCGCACAACTTCTCCTCCGTAAGTCCAACTTTGAGTTTTGCATTTTCTGGAAAATATCTGAAAACTTTAAAGTTTACACAAATGTTTACACTGCCCCCTTTTCCCTTCAGCTACTTGAAAAGTAAAACTTTATTATCTTAACTTAAAACTCATTTGGATGTGAAAGTTACACTGATGAAAATGCAGAAAGGATGATGCCATTATTGTTTAAAAGGACATTGTTTTATTTAGCCATGAAAGCATCCTCTGGACAACAAGAAAGCTGAAAAAGGATTTGACAGTGACGTTATGAGTTGATTTCTCCTTATTTCTTCAGTGTAAACCATCATAAGCCAAAATTGCCATGTTCATATATTATTGCTGTAAGTTTGTAGGTTTTTGTGCCCACTCTTCCTCATTTGGCATGCTTCTTTACAGTTCTCTCATCTGCATGGTTGGTTTTATTTCAGTTGTCTTCAATTAAGTCACATCTCGCTTGAGCTGAAGTCTTGCCATTTTTATCACAATCCCTTTGAAGAAGTACTTTTGCATGTTTGCTTTTGGTTTTATTAGCCTTGTTGATAATTGGCATATATATTCTTTTGTGGGTTCCCAGTTAAGTATGGACTACTTTGTAAACTTGTAACTTTGCTTTGATCATCACAAGATTTGGTGACAGTTGTTTCATCCGGTTTCTCGGGAGCTACAAACATCTGCACCATACGATCCATGCAAAACACTAAGAGGTCACATGACGTAGAGAAGAGCAGTGCCTTTCGTTCTATCAAATGACAATCAACTTTTGATAAACTCTCTTGTGGAGCCAACTGTGCATCGTCCAAGGAGGTCAGTACTTACAAGTAAGAGTTTTGCTGCTGTATGCAAACTAGCGTGACTCGTATTTACCTCAACATGTTTTCTTATTTTTCTTCTTCTTTTAAAAGGATAGTTTAGGACATGCTCAGCACAACATTGCAGAGTAAAATTAAGCTGTCGTGTTCACATAAATTTCTCTAAATGTTTTGTTTCTTAATTCTGAAGTTATTGCTCTGCTTTGCTTTGTGGAGTTTGTTTCACTATAAATGTTTAATTTTTGTAAATTATTCATAAAAATGGACAATGCACTTTAATTAACATACGTCAATAAGTGAATCAGGTATATTACGTTACTGGCAATGAATAAACTCTTCAGGGCATATAGCCTGATGCAACAGTTTAGTGTGCAGCTCAAACTCAAATGATTCAGAGCATCTACATGAATTAAGACAATTAAACTATCTTTTTTAATTGCCCAAAGCAAACACTGTATTTCAGCAACATTGAATAGTGTTTTCAAAACTTGTATGATTAGTCTTGAACTATCCTGTGTGTATCTGTGTGTTCAAAACACAAGGTCCTAATGCCATTTGAAAGCAGCGTGACATTTCTCACAGCACTCAAACTCAAAAATCATGTTATCCTTTCAATCCAAACTCAGTACAATGCTACTATCAGTCTCTGTTCAGTGTTTGTTGATGGGGGGGTTGTGATTACTTGAAGCTGCTTGTTTTCTATTTGTTTGTCCAGCTCAAGTGGGAGGTCCTGATCTACCTGCCCTCTTGGTCTTTTTTTTTTCCATAACAGAAACACAACAAGACTGTCAGGTGAAAGAAAACAGATAATTTCACAGTGCAGGGTAGAGATTTTCCTCCCATCCACTAAAACCAGATGTTGGTTTTATTGCTGCATCAGAAAGGTGTTGTTTTGTTTTGTCCTCTTTTTTTTGGTTCACTCTGTTGAGGTAAAACACTCAGTCAAGTGGATCCTGATGCAAAGATTCATTTCTTTTGTGAAGTCTTTTTTTTCCCTGATGTGCTATGAATGTGAGCTGTACGTGTTGAGTGTGGGACTGCAATGAGTTTCTCCTGCCTGAATGAATTTCCACGTCTGATATGTGTGAACACTGCTACGGGTGGATCAAGCTGCTGATGGAGATAATGTTTGCTGAGGGCAACCGCTGTGCAAACTTGAAAATGTAATTGGTCTCTTCAAAAATATCTGCAAAACTGGTGAAAACATTTGGGTCAATTCTGCTGAAGCTGCCTTACTAAATGAACAAATAGACGAGGTGTTATGAGATAGATTTCCATCTTAAGCACACGTTTCTGTCAGTTTATTACAGGTAGTCAGGTTTTCTGTGCTGAATAGAGCAACACTGAGTTATCAGTCCTCCTTTCTTTCTCGCCTTGTTTTTACGTTAAAACTGGGTCTTCTGCTGTTAATACGGCCTTGATGGTTTCACTAATCTCATTATCCTCCTGTTGCAAGTCAGCAACGACTCCCCGAGGCCCCTTTGGTATCACTGTCACCCCGAGACCAGAACAGAAGCAACAGCCACATTAAATGAGATACCGAGAACACAGGTGCAAAGGCAAGGACGGAGATAAACATGAGAGGGCTTAAATTGTGTGTAAATTTGTATGACGTGATCGAAGGTGAGTGTGAAATCTAGTTTTGATTGGATTTGGTTATCACCAGCTTTAAAGTCCAGAGAATGCTTTGAACTGTCAAGCAACGAGTAGTTTCAGGGGAGAAGAAGAAAGACAGATGTCTACAGGTTGGAAACTCGAGATGACATGGAGGAAAAGGTGTCTGGCTGGGAATACAAATAGGACCCATAACTCTGGACAGCCCCTTGAGCTGCGGGGTATCATGTGCCGATTCCACTGTATCATAGAGAGCTTGTCCGTCTGATCAATAAATCTATTAAGCCTGTGATGTAGTTTATGATGGTCTATTTTCCTCCACATATCCAGTAGTGATGTACCCTTAGCTGTCCCTCGGCGAGGCCCATCAGCAGCGAATGACAGAAAAGGAAGAGCAAGGCAAACCGTTCTTGCCTTCCGCAATTAACGTAAATGGCACCTTAGCAGGCTGAGCCTCTGTACGTGAAGAAGATACACATCTCCACCCCGTTTCCCAGAGCTCCATCTAGAACATAACTGCACCAGAATGACAAATTAACAACTGCTATGGGTTAGGGAGCAGCACCTAATCAGACCGTAGGCGGGGACTGCCTTGCTACTGTGATGCATCAGCTCTGTGTTCATAAAAATCTCATAACCGCAGCGACTCAGTTGCTGCAAAAGAGTCTTAAAGAGTTTGGCATTGAGAGTTTACAATTTTGTCTTTTTCCTGCTATTTATACTGTATTTAATCTGACTGGCTAAACTTCATGTTTTGGGTGTAACGATATGTCCAGCTTGCTAGGCAGTTCACAAGGTTTTAGCAATATTCAAGGGGCTTACTTATATCAGTAGATCACAGACGATCCCTACCTAATTATTGATTTACCCAGCACTTTTCTCTGGAATGCAACTTGAAGTTATTTGCAGAAAGCTTGCCTATGCAAAGATTTTTACAAAGGACATATCTATAATGTTTGAAAGAAATTGCAACTTGAGGAGCAATGCTACTTTGCATCCTATTGGCTGGCATTTGCAAAGCTGCCAATCCAGGAAGCTTTGCCTGGATTGGCATAGAAGAGTGTAGATGCCAAGATGGTGTCCACTGTGTGTGTGTCATGGTGTATTTGGTGTTTTAAAGATTTTCTGTTCAGTTTATACTCATCCAGTTCCGATTTGCTTAAGATTTTACATTTTTAATTATGATCAAATGTGGTCTAGACTCTAAAGGCTTGAACTCACCACTGTTCAACACATTTTTAATCTATTGTGTCTTTTGTGTTTTTCTGACACTTGTTGAACAGTGACCCAATACGGGCCAATGTTACTTTCTAGAAACCACAATAGCAGTGAAGCAGTTTTTATGGGTTTTACACGTCTTTCACATCCTGATTTTGCTCCAAAAGTAAGTGGAAGAAGTCAACGACTGGGAGAAAAGGATGTAAAAGTAACTGTCAGCCTGTCAATCCATCCATCGCCTATAGCTGCTTAACTTGGAGGACTGTAGGGGAGCTGGAGCCTATATCTAGAAGTCATTGAGCGAGAGAACCTGGATAGGATGCCAGTCTATAACAGACATGCAGGACAATTATGCATGCACACACTAAGAGCGCATTGATACAATTAACAGAGACCACATACAGAGGTAAACCATCTTGCTTCAAATCAACACTGCTGTCAATTCTCCCTCCTGCAGCTCCTATAAAAGAAAATTCTTAGCCGGAACTGTATAAGAACATTTCCTATGAAACTTGATGATTTGTTTGTATATCTCCACCTTCTGGGAGAACATTGATGTTGTTGTACCTTTGATTGGAATCCATGAGAGTCTGTAGCTGCAGAGTTTTTACAAAAATACTGAATGAAACATGGTATAGAGTAGAAGGGCAACCGTCTCTTCTATAAATATCACACATTTTCACTTTCTCTGCTTTAGGAAAACATTGCTCTAGAAATTCCTCCTTGATTTGGTTTAGCAGCCTTTATTCAATGTGAATTAATAAAGGCTTGTTCAGAACAAATAAACCAAGCATCGACATCCAAGCTATGATTATAGACTATTTACTATTTTAGGATTTAACAGAACGATGTTGTTCAGTCAGTAGTTTTTCAGGCTTGCTGTCCGTCATTTTGCTTCCAGTGCTTTGGAACCTTCTGTTGACTAACTTTGTTTAGTGAGCACAGACTAAATGAACAGATTGACTGAAGCTTATTGTAAAGCAGCCCTAAAAGCCTGATCTATCCCTGCTGAGTGCAAAGGGGCCTGTGATTGAGATTTAAGCACATCCTGGTAATAATGAGGGGCTCTGACCTTTTCGGTAGGATTATAGAAGCAACACCGTAAGCTATTGATTTGTACTGAAAGAGAAGAACAAGAGTGGTTGTCAGATGGAAGCTGTAGCTCCAACCAAAGCAATCTCATCAACTACAGGTCGTCCCAAGCCAGCCATTACCATCACTCCTGATCCAATTTCACTGAAGCTCATCTGGTTTGTTTTATTTGCTCCAACGTTCCCCATCTGAAGCAGGAACAGGCCTTCTGTTTTAATTTGAATGACTACATCGCTCTCCATCACTGCCTCGGTCACACCCAAGGCCACTGAGAATACTCACCTGGACTTCTTATTTTAAATCAAGTCCCAAATGCAGATGCAATTATTCTACACTAAGACTGATGAGGCTGTGTTGCTGCATAAAACAAACCATAACAACATAAAATGTTACATGTTGTTCTTTTCCCTTAATATTACTGTTGAACTCTGTAGTCAGTGTCCAAGACTTAAATTATGAGTTTTGTTTTACAGTGAAGAAAACAACCAAAACAGTGCCAAGTATTTATATAAGACACAGAGCGAGTAAAGGCAGAGGCGTTGATTGCAACTTCAAGAAACGCGTATAAATGCTTTGCTTGACCTCAAATCTCACGCTTTGCTACTTTTTATTGCGTACAAACTTGCTTTACTTTAAATATATGCACAAAACCCAGAAATAAATAAAAACATTCGCTCTGAGGACCTCCGGGCGAGAGCCACCCACTGGTTTCTTCGTATTGAGTGTTGAGCTCAGATTTTTAGATGCTAATGGAACTAATATAAGAAACAGCCTTTAGCACAGAGAAATGCACTGAAAAGTCATAGATTACCCAAGAGTTGCATCAACAACTCTCAGACAAGGTCAACAAAACAAAGGTGATGTATGATTATTGCAGGGAGCTTCTGTTGAGTTGCACTGTGTTGCACCACAGAAGGCTACGTGTTAATTTTACGACATTTTGGGATCAAGGTTGCGTTAAAGGTTCAAAAGCTAGTTTGAGTTCCCGCTTTGTGAAATATCGCAGTATGATTTTCCCATAGCAGGCAATGTTAACAACTTCCTATTTATTCTGGTCAGCTGGCTTCTCAGTTATCCTTCCAAATGGCTCTTTGATTTTACTTAAGTTGATTTTGTTACGTTTCAGTGTTTGTCCCAACAACGGAAATGTAGAATAGACGTCCAAACAAACTGTATTTATATTTGCATCACTTGGCAAAAAAGGAATTTTGCTTGTATACTCTGAGAATAAAAAATGTTGTATTGGCAGCACCTTGTTCTCTTCTACTATGCTTTTTCAGCATTGCAGCAGAATACCTGAGCTGGCTGCTGGATCTGTTGGTGGCCTTGTTGGTTAAAATTAACCACTTCATCTCAGCCATTTGAAATTGGAAATGGACATTTTATGTTCTTATTACATGTTATACAGTGATGTTTGTAATTATAAAGTGAAGTTAAAATGTAACACTGTAAAATGTGTGAAACTTCTGCACATGTTTTCATAATTATAAATATCTCAACAAATTAAGTCTTATCTGGCTTTGGCTTTTATTGAAAGTATTAAATTCTGGTTAGATTTTTCAGATGAGGGAAATAATTGGATTTTAAGCTCACTTGTGTTAATCATGTTGTAAGAATACAAGGGCAAAGTAATTTAGATTAACTTGAAAGATCTGGTATTGTGTATAAAAGAAGTGCTTTATAGTTAGTTTAATAGAAGCTGGAGTTTTTCCAACCTGTGGAAATTATCTTAGATTTCAGACATGTTAAATTTCCATCCATCCATTTTCTTTACATCCTTGTCCCTTAGTGGGGTCGGGAGGTTTGCTGGTGCTTATCACCAGCTAACGTTCTGGGCGAGAGGCTGGGTCACCCTGGACAGGTCGCCAGTCTGTCGCAGGGCAACACAGAGACACACAACCATGCACACACACACACACACACACACACACCTAGGGGCAATTTGGAGAGGCCAATTAACCTGACAGTCATGTTTTTGGACTGTGGGAGGAAACCGGAGCACCCGGAGAAAACCCACCATGCACAGGGAGAACATGCAAACTCCATGCAGAAAAACCGGGGCCGGGAATCAAACCCAGAACCTTCTTGCTGCAAGGCAACAGCTCTACCAACTGCACCACTGTGCAGCCCGGGTTAAATTTCTACACTGTAAAAAGGGAGGAGCAAAAATCAGATCTTTGTAGCCATTTGTTATCTCATTTTGCCATAGGAATAAAATCATTTGGATTTATGAACAGCCTCCAGCCTGAGCCAACGTTAATTATTTCTCTTAGAAGAGGCACCATCACACTGTAAAACTTCAGTGATATTTTCAAAACGGATAAAAGGGTAACAGGTTTGACATTTTAAACTGGTTTTACTATCTTATGATTAATTGTTTTAAGTTGATTCTGGTTTATTATAAGAAAACATTAAACCCAAAACAGAAAAATATGTATACTCCTTAGAGATTCGAGTATTTTTAGTCCACATGATTCTTCTAACTGCAAACATTAATGTTTCGTAGTGGTCCTGTCAAAACATCACTGAAGGCAAAAAGTTAAAATACTTGTAGAATCACTCAAAAGGATAAAAAATATCAACTTTGCTGTTATCTTTCCAGCCTTCCTGCAGTCCTTCAAATCTAAAACTCTGGCAGCCTGAATGAACTGCAGACACGTCTCAACGTGTCAGAAAATACAACCTTTTTTTAAATCACTTGCTTTTATGTGCTTCCTATGACTTCATTTTTTTTTTCTTTTCTGATATTTCCTTTACCTCCACAGCAGAGTATTGTTGTCAGAGCAGTGTAGCTGTGCTTATTACGGTGCGTTCATGAATTCGAAAAATATCGGATTTTCGGGTTTGCAGGGTGGATCAACCTGAAAGTCACCGGATTCTGGTTAGCTGCCATTTACTCGGTGAATATCTCTCAATAATAAAATAAATAATGTTGTTTTTGGTTTGTTTTGGCATTTTTTAATAGACCTCTGTAAAAGACATCAAAATTACCTATTTCTCTAATTCACTGGAAAGAAGTGAAGAATATGTTTATTCCTCTTTTAAAAAAAAAAAATCTACATTTTGAGTTCGACACTGACTTAGAAAATTCAGATTTGGTCTCAGTTCCTCTAACTGTGTGACTGTACATAACTTGTCTCCATCAGGGTTTAAAAAGTGTGCTTTGGCATCAGTTTAAATCCAATTGTAGGAAAACCTCAGGTTTAAAAGCACTGGGTAAATAAAATGCAGATTTATGTGTTTTTGACAATACCCTTCATGCTGTTTTTCCATCTCGCTATACTGTGGTCCCTTATTTCCATACTGGCATGCCTTTCTCTGCAACAATGTCTGATCTGGTGACATTCGCACCATCTGTGAGCTGGAAAATGAAGCTGCCGTTACTTCTCACTCTTCCTCTTTTTATCTCCTTTTGAAACCAACTCAGCTGTAATTTCACTCAGGAAATGGACCTGCTGGTTGAAATTCTATTTTTTTCGTCCGGACAGATATCACCTCTTTTGTGCACCACTAGTTTTCATTTCAAAATTCACAAGAATAAAGTGAGGGAGTGGGGGGGGAAAGTAAATTTCTGTCTTTCCTCCTTCAATCTTTTCTGCCTTGCAGGGCGCATCTAATCTTCTGCTTCTTCAGTCAAGTGGTTCCTCTGTGAGCAGGTTTTGGTCTGGTGGATGATTCGTGTAGACAATATATATATATTTGAATCACCGTTATAGTTATTATGTTAATCCAGCATCTTTGGACTTGTTTAAAACGAAACAAAGAAAGTATGACAATAAATGTAAACACAGTAAAAAACTAATTTGTTTCTGCTGTAATTTTGTGTAATAAATAAATAATTCAACAAACAAACTTATCAATTAGTACTTTACTACAACTTTGAGTTTTAATGTAAGTGCTGTGTGGGAAGATGACACTCTTAATTGAAGGAAAAAATTGGCATATTTTCAATTAGTACACCATCTTAAGTTATTTCTTGTAGTTATGTTTAAATGTTTTTTTCACTAAATTGTTGATACTATAATGATCGTCTGTTTTTTAATGGAAGCTGAGAAGCGAGGAGGTGGTTATGCAAGTCAAAAAGAGTAAATATAAACTCAAGAGAAAAAGTTCACAGGAAGATTGTAATTTTTAGATTAAAAGTATCAGTTTTTCAGTTTATTGTTATAATTTAAAAATGTAACATCTTGTAATTTTTTGTGTTTTTCCATGTGTTGGTAGATGGTGTGAAGATGAAGAACAAATTACAACACTTTGTCCTCATCTCAGTCTCTCCTTTCTGTTTAGTCTTATCCTTGCTCGTATCGTTTGAATAAATTATGAATAACTTCCTTTGTTTGCATCAGCTTTGAGCTGTATATTAATTATTTAGTTGATTTTTTCCAAAATTAAAAGCAAACTTTCCAGAAACTGGCCTTTTCTGCTCAACTTGTAAGATATCTTTTATTATTATTATTGCTAATATTGTATTGGTCGCCATGACTGCCATATAGAAATGCAACACACACACACAAGTAATAATAAAGATGGATGTTTTACATTTAGACTTGTGGATGCTGAACTCAGATGGAGGGATTCCCTCCTGTACTTGTTCTGCCACAATGTAAGCTCCCCTAAAACGAATCTGGAGAAAAACGGAGCTATAATCCAAGAGGGTATTTGTCGCTATCAGAGCATTCCCAACGTTTCTTCCAGCTGAAGCTGATATATTTCCACAAAAGGAATATTGGTGAATCTACAACAATGATTAAATTTAAATCATGACACGGTATACAATAGTAATATGAAGGATAAAATACGCATGAGCCTGCTGATCTGAGAATAAACACCATCGAATCAGACATGCTTTTCTTTCCGTCATTTTAATTTGAAATCAGTCTTCGCCAATAATAATGAATCTTCTCACTGACAAACTAAAGGAATGTAAAATAAGATTGGCTTTTTATGTGACACAGCGTGAGATGTTGCAATGTTGCTCTTAATCTGATGAGAGGAAAGAGATAAACATCTCAGCTCGGTTTGCAGCCCTCGCACTGAATATGTAAATCTTTAAAATCAGCTCACAAATATTTGATTTTCTCTTTAAAACGGCTCAGTGGCAGCTTGGAACCGCAGCGCAGCCAGTCAGAGTTGAATGTAAACGCATATTCATTTAGATTAAAATGTGATTTGTGACTTTTGGTATCTACATCACTTTGTTGGAGGGGGAAAAGTAAAATGAAATAGTTTTTATAAGTAAGAAATTTGCCATTTGAGGTTCAAGTCTGGTCATTCGTGTGTTTTGATGAAAATTGCAAATTAGGCTTTAGATGTTCAGCTGGCCCTTTTTATAAACGAGATATTGCAATTTTCCTCTCTAGAGTAGAGAAGAAAGGATAAAGTATATTCATACTACACAGCCTAATCCTCATCTCCACTCCTTCAACACGGTTCAAAAAAGGTTCAGAAATGAATTTTTTCGGTTAAACTACAAATATAAGTATTAATATACATAGTGTACATTGCCTATTTACATTTGTTTCATTATTTTGGAGAACTCTTTGGTTCCTAAGCGGCAAAAACATCTTTAGTGAGCAGGGCTTTATCTGCCTGTTATCTAAAAGTCGAGGTTTTCGTTTGAGCAACGGCTCCTTTCCTAACAGCCTCCATAAAGTCCATCTTTGTGGGGTTTTGTAGTTTAGTGGTCCAATAAACAGCGTCTCAGAGCTTTCTCTGATTATATTTATTTCTAGTCTAACTTTTTTTGTTCTACTTTGCTTCTTTTTTCGCATATATAATGAATTCAATAGCTTAAACGTCTTTAAAACCTTTACCCAATCTCTGAATCATCTGAATTATATACGTTGTATTGCACAAAATTGATCACAAGCAGCCTTTATGTTTAAATAACCTTGGACTGAGCTTTTATTTTCATGCTGAAGACTCTTTATTCCTCTGAACCTACCTCTGTTTTCTGTTGAGTATCTCCACATCTCTTTGACAACATCTCTTCCACCTACAACTTGTCTTAAATGTTGAGAAAACATGTTTTTCACCACCTAAAGAAAACGTCTTTAGGTGGAAAATGCCTGGAAATATTTTAATCTGGACTGATCTAAATAGGATTTGATTGTCGAAATACTGTACATTTTGTTTTACTGTAAAAATAAAATTAGTAGAATCAACCTTTAGTTTATGGAGATACTACATGCAAAAGTGTTTGATCATTGTATTTTCTTTTTAAAGCACAAATGAAAACTCACTAATCCCATTTTACTACTTTATTTTGTCTAAACGGATGGCGTATACGTTCATCTGAGTTTTTTTTTCCACTTAAAGCAGTGCGTGACTGTACTTCCTCTCTCATACTGTATGCATTAGCTGAGTTAGCTATCTGCCTGATACATTTTGCTAGATTTACATTAAGTGTTTAAAGCTAAATGAGCTGTCTGCAGAGTCTGAGAAGTAACAGCAGCTTCTTCAGTGCAGGGATTGGCTTCACTTTCTTGCTCACATATTCAGGCCTTTCTGAGGGAGCTTACATTATTGGCTTTATAGTAAATATCCTTTGACTTTGCACTTTTCCACCAATGAGACTCTTTCAACTGACTCATTTATTTTTGGCTGTTTAGTGTCTCTCTCCCTTGAAGCTATGAAACATAAAGGAGGACATTTTCCAGGCACATAGTGCCATTTTATAGTTCAGACAAAGTACCTACGTTACCTCCACTTCTTATGGAAACGCTGTATATATTTTATTTTGACGCCTTGAAATTGGCTTCTGTCTCTTTAAAAAGCTTGTCCTCTTTCACTCCACAGTTAGCATGTCATCACAACGTTATGTTTTGTTTCCAAGCGGAATAATATTCAGACTGAGAAGTAGTTTGCATGATTAGCTCAGCAGACTCACAGCCCCATCAGCTGTTTGCTGATAGTTGCTGCTGCTAGTCTGGAGAACCTGGCTGCCACAGATTATTCAACTATTATTCAAACATGCATGAAAAATGTTGATAAAGGGAATAATATTCCAATATAAAGCTCAAAACCTACCAACAATCTGCTCCCATTGCATTCTACTTCTGTTGGCAAATGTTGCACAAACTCATTACTCCAAACTTCTTTTGTCAGTTTTTTATTGGTAACATAAAACACAGAGACTTACTAGAACATCCTCTCCAGCTGCAGTATTCTGCATCGGTGTTGGCTGGAAACTGATAGGATACACAGAATGAAGTAAAATCAGAGAAAATGTATATCTTAAAGGGAAAAGCTGACAGAAATCATAGCATTTTTGCTAAAATATGAAAGACAAACTAAATCCATTGGAAATATGAAAGATGTTTCTTGGGAAGATTTGTACAGAACATGTAAATATAGAAACTTCCTGCAATAGGGGGAAACGAGAAGAAAGGTAAAAGTAGACGCTGTACAGAAATACGGCAGAGGAAGCTTGCTAGACTGGCAGAGATTGGTGTCAAACCTGGGAAGATCAAAGTGTTTTTGAAGCTCTCACTCTCTGTCGCGCTTTTTACAGACACATACCCATATTGCAGCCAGGGACGCCATTAGTTATGAACACATCCTGGCAGGCTTAACATAACTCTGCTTATATAGAGCACAGGTCAATGCAGATCATGCTAAACCCACAGATGCATGCATAAAAAGGCACATTTTCTACAATTTACATGGAAAAGTTCAGCCTTGTTGCTCATTTAAACTGTTTGTCAATAAATATTTCTATGTAAGAACTAAAAATGCGTATTGATTCAAACGGCTGCACATCAGTGATTAAAATCCACAGCAGATTTTCTGTCAACCTCACCAACATCAAACCATAGTTTGTGGATAAAAGGTTACACTTTCACCTACTCAAGGAAAGCAACACAGAATTGAGTGTTTTTCAAAGACATTTAAAATATAGATGCGAATTGACTGAACTCAGTGAAACACAACAGAGCATTCGATAAATGAGGCCGATGCCTCATTCTCCGTGGGTAAAGAGTTTACATTCACACTTCGATAACATTCCAAATCAAAAGTGAAAATACAGCAGCGGTCTGGGTTTTTCTTCAGGCAGTTTCTTCAACTTTCCACAGGTTACTGCCCAATTTCCCCTTTACTTCTAGAACAACCTGGACCCCTGATTAATGGAACATTTTTACCCCTCTGTTAGATACATTTTTTGTATCAGATTGTGCTTTCTTTGCCTTGAGAACTGCTTTAATTCTTTTCAGCATAAATTCAACGAGGTGTCAGAAACATCCTCCAGACATTTTGGTCAGTACCACCCTGCAGAGTCTTCTGCTGCACATCCGCAATGTGAATCTTTTTATCCTCCACATCACAAAGATGCTCCACCTGAACAGAGCCTGGAGGACAGTGAGCTCTTTGTCATGTTCAATAACCCAGTTTGAGGTGATTTGATGGTTTTCGACCTGGTGCATTATCCTCCCAGAAGCAGCCATCAAAAAATGTGTGTATTATGGTCATAAAGGAATGGACATGATCAACAACAGTAGGTTACATGTGGTGTTTAAAAGATGCCTAATTGATGAAAATATCACACACCCCGTTACAACACCGCCACTAAACTTCACCAACGATACGAGGCAGAATGAATCCATGTTCTCCTTCTAAGGCTAATTCTGATTCTACTGTCTGAATGTAACAGTTTTCAGTCTTTTACCGTCCAATTGTGGCCAATCTGTGATTCATAATTGATATCAGTTTCTACTCGCTCAATATCTCCTTTGATCATCTGTTCCGAAAATAACCCAACTACACCAGCAACCAGATTTGCAATAAGTGACCCATGATGGCCGCTGTAAGGGTGCAGAGTTACATGTTTCAATATTTAGGCCTGAAATTTGATACATTTGTTCTTCATCTTATGTTGAGTTTAGATATGAATATGATGTAATTGAAACTGTAGAAATGATAAAAGCACCCAGCCATGGAACAGGCTTAAGTACTGACAACAATCTCACGAGAGCACGAGTATAACAGATTGAAAACGATTAAAATGAATTTATTAGTTACTCTCTTTACTTCTATCTAAAGCTTTATATTTTTTCGCCCTCTCCTTTGATTTGTGCCAGCATTCAGATAATGGTTTTGGTTTTCCTTTATTCTTTTATCTCTGTTTGTGCTGGTCTAAAGTGGGCTTACTGTTACTTTGGAAGGGGTTAAATCCATCACTGCATAAATTAGGATCAAGCATTAAAAAACAGTCATGCACATATGACCCCTGACCCCATCTCTCTGCAGAATGTCTTTGAAAATTGCAGGAGATGAAGAGGAATGCAGGGAGAGAGTGGAGTGGAAGATAAATGCTTGGAAGGAGTTTTTCGGTGCATCAGATAAATTGGAGGTGGATGTTTGTCTCACCTGTGATTGAACATGTTTTTTCCGGTGAAGGAGCATAGCTGCATTTTTTTGTCCCAAAATTTGAGAGCTTTTAGTTTAGCAAAAAGAACTCCCAAAGAGCTTGCTATATCTGCATTTGCCTTGTTAGTATGTGGAACTTGTGATAACATTTGCAATTCAAGTGCAGATGACTAAAAGGTCTACTGAAACTGCTTCCTAAACCGCAACATCGCACTCCAGATGATGTGCAGAAAACCCTTTGATACTCCACAGTTGCTCCCATTCAGGGCTTCCTTTGTGCTTTGTAGACATTATTGATGTGAAAGTGTATTTCTGGTTAGCACACAACATAATGATTGCTCTTTGAACCGCTCCTAGACTTTAATGTAACTAAAAAATATGACTCAATTTCCTTCTGTGGGCCATTTTCAACAGCGGTATAAATCCTGCAATCATTAGGAATCGCTGGCATGCCTCGGCTGCTGTAGCATAAGGACGTTAAGCACCTCTCCCCCCTTCCTTCTCTTAGCACTTGTATCTTTTGTCGTTATTACTTCCTCTCTTTCCCTGAGGCATTGTGATGTGCAGGAGGAAGAACCGTGGTCCTGACAGGAGTTTTGAGCAGAGGCTGAGCCGTCCTTCTGAAGGACAGGTGCGTCTGCCACCTCAGGGACTTTTACTGGACACGGGACAGAGCAAGGACATGCTGGGCCTGTCTCTGCAGATGATGGTAACTTTATAAAAAGCTTTAAACAAATGAACAGAGATATGGGATTGTGAGTCAGGCAGGCTGTGATGGCAGCACTGAGAACCATGGAGGACGTGCACAGCACTGACCAAAGTGTCGACTTTTAGTGTCTTTCAGAAAACATAGCAGTTTCTAAAGTTGACGACCTGGGCTGGAAATGTCCATTTTTCACTAGTTGCCAGGAAGTAAAACATCTTTCCTTCACTCAGGTGTCGCCAACAGAAACGCAGGATGTTTTCATGATTGATGCATCTGATTAAGATGTTTCAGGAGGTGTTTTATTATTATTTTTTTTTTGCTCTTTTTCACCTTCCTTCTTTTTCCCAACATAACAGTTGTCATTGTATCTGATTCAATAGCTGCAGGCTTGACATGTGTGAGTTTAGTGTGGGAGGAGGTTGAGGTGCGGTGAGGTAATAATCATAATTTATGTGAATCTTGAATATATCTGATAAGCATAGAAGGTGGTGTGTTTTCCAGACAGCCTTAGCTTCACATTGTCCTCCAAAGACTCAAAAACAAGCAGTGATGGAATAATGTGGCGAACCGTCTGCACAGGCAGCATGCCGTGACTGCTAAAGCAACAAATCATTTCGCATCAACTTGATTTCACAGCTCTTTAAACAGGCGATCACTTAAAGCAGCTTTGCCATTCCAACGTTTGCTGCTCACTTGATTTCATTTTACCCATATTAGCCACAGGTTCTGACCCAATCTCAGACACAAACAGCCATGAGCTCACACTGACACTGAGGGCAAGTTAGAGTTGCCCTTTACCTTAAGATGCATGCATTTGGACTGTGGCAGGAAGCTGGAATAGAAAAATGACAATGACGTCGGAAAAACGGAAAATCTGAAAGAATCCGAATCCAAAGTGGCCTTACATCCCACATTTAAATAACATTTTTACCGTATTTTATTGTAATGTGCTGATGAAAAAAACATATTTTTTTTTAATTTTAAGCTTCAGTAACACCTCAGGGAAAAAAAAAAAGATGCTCCATGACTGAAAATTGAAATTGACAGTATTTGTTGAATATAAATTAACTTAATTTGATTGACACTGAAAGCTAAATTATTGACGTGCAAGTTATTTGTTTTTTAAGTTGTGTGCTCACATACGCCTGGATTAAGCCAAGCATGAAACAGTCTTGTAAGAAGGATGGTATGTTGTTTGAGGTAAAATATTATTCCTCCCTCACCCTCTACATGACTCTTGACTGATGCAAACAGAAGATTTTCTGCTTTTTCTGCCATTATTCCTTTAAAAGCTGTTCTTTTGAGTAATTTGGAGGTTTTCATTGCACTATGAAGTTTTGTTTACTATGCGTTAGTTTTTGATAGTTTATGACAAAATTTTAATAAATGTTTTTTTTTTTATATTTTGTGGAAAAAGGAGACTCGAGAGACTTGTACAAAGCACTTTACTTTGGATCTTAGTATTTTTTGAAAAATAGACCGCATGTTCAAAAGTGACTCAGCTCAGAATATGCCTAATGATATCACAGCATGCGGTTTTAACTCGCTGAAATGATTCCACTTTAAAAGAAAAACATCTACAATTTTGTTCAGATAATGTCTCCAAACACTCACAGGCCACATTAGAGATCAGAGTGGCCACAGATACCCTCACATTTTCAGCGTCATTATCAAAGGAGATCGAAACAATCGTGTTTTCAGAAGACTGAAAACACGAAGTGATCACTTTGATGTGATCACTTGCTTGTCAGTTTTGATTAAAGCTTACCCCAACTTCCTCAAATAAAAATAAGGCAAACATCCCCACTTATTGCAATTATCTTGTCTTCCACAGAGGAAGTGCACAATTGAACAACTTGATGCAAATGCAACTAGAGAAAAAAAGCTATTGAAGGCGGGAATTCCTGAAAATCCTCATTAACCTTAGCCAACACCCACGCCTCTGACCTGAAGGATCTAGTTGGATGTGAAGTAGCACAGCTGTAGGGCTTTACGTTAATTGCCTCGAAGCAGCAAATGGGAGAATCCGGTATTTAATGGCAACCAGACTACGAAGGATCCTCTGCGATTTAGTAAAATATTTCTTTATATCTGAATAAGCCGCAACATGCCAACAGAATCATGTCAGTACGTTTGTGTTGTCTTAGGTTCTATAATATAATGAAATCTTTAGCTACAGCGGATGCTTTTATTGTAAAGTTCATTAGTACGACACATTTCCAAACATCTGTTTCTTCTCCCTCCCCACCATCATGGACGCGATCAAAGCGAGCTACCTGATTCATGGTGTCACCACCTTATTTCCTCTAAAAGTCAAACACTCAGAAACAGGCAGCGTGGGTTTGACTTTTCATCTTGTTAGAGGAGACTCTTGTAACAAGTTTGGTCTCTCTTGTTTTACTCTCTGCTCTGATTTTCTCCAGCGTGCTCCCTTTCTTAGTTTCTCTCTGTCAGCTAAATTTAGCATCATAAATGATCAGAATGTCTGTTTTCATCTGATGTGAATATCAGATTATCTCCTGCAGCCTTCCTATTATAGCAGTGGATTTTTAATGTCCAATGATGTTGGCATGCTGACACGCTGTTCTCACTCAGAAAGTAATGAAGGACCCCCAGCTGGTCAGTTTGTCTCAGACCTGAAGGAAACTCATATGGATGCATTTGAGTTCTTTGTTTCTTCATGTTTGTGTTTTTTTTTTTTAAATCTAATTGAGGTTTGCAGAAAAGAAAAACAGCTGAAACCAGATGTTTGTACTCTGCATTTAAAGACACATGCATGCTCAGGATGACTGTCCATTCAGAAGCTAAAACTTCAGCTTCTTGGACGAGGACCCCAAATATTGCTTCAATTTATAACTTTTTAATGGTGCCATCTACTCTGTGAACATGATGCTGCCACCCATGTACTTAGCAATCGGGATGTTTTTCTCAGTTTTTCAAACTTTGTCTCCCAAATTCTGGCTTTTTTATCTTGATTTTGGGGAAAAGCCTTCTTCCTCACTAGTGGCCTTTTAGCCGATTTCTCTCATTGCAGACAATGGCACTCTGTACCAGATTCAGTCAGCATTTTCACCAAGTCCATTATGCTTGTTGATGCACAGTTTGGTTCAAGTCTTGTTCATATGTAGGGCACAGAATGAGTTTCCTTCCAGAGGGGATAGATGGGTGGAAATTTCCGTAGGGTATGTAATAGCGGATTTGTTTAAAGATTAATTTTGAACCACCAGGCATCTAAACATTTTACTCAATGAGGAAATGTTGTATTGTAAAACAGATCTACATACAGCTTTCCATGCAACTGATTTGACACATTTTTCTGAAAGGCAAACTTTGATGTGGCAAATCAAGACACAAACATCTGGACAATCCAGAAGTATTTTGTCTTTTGTGCAACAAAAGGCTCATGGAGATCATTTCCTTTCACTGATTAGATGGACGATTTGTTAACATCTATGCTTCAAGCAGGCTGTCTCGGCTCATTCCTGTCTGTTAGGTGCCACTAGTTAAGGAGAAAGACGAAGAAAATGTTGCAACAATTCCTCCTTCAGTTATGGATTTACGACAAAAGTGATGCATCTTGCCGATTAACTCAATCCTTTCTTCTTCTGTAATGCAGACATTGGTTGAGTCGTCTATAATGGCCTCAGAACCAAACCCGTTTATTAGGTATTCTTTGTGATGTGGCTGGCAGAAAGCTGTGGTAAATAATTAAGCTCGCATGATTCATGCCCTGCAGGACATAGGGGGGGAAAATGAAGACATGTTCAATTAGATGAAATCAGTGAAAGTTGCCCAATATTCACAAAGCTTCTCGTTTTTTATCAGAAATCATTACGCAGCACAAAGCAATTGATTTGTTAATGGGTATGTAACATCACATTAGAAACGCTCCCACCTTACATCTCCGCAGAGCTCTAACATTTACAGTGTTTACACATAAACTAATTAGTTTGCGTTTGCATATTTAACACATCTACATAATTACACACACAGTTCTGTTTTCCTTATGGCTCTTTTCCATCACACCGTGTCCTCGACTCATCCCACTTTCCCGCTCCAGATAGGATGTGTGTGATGGTTCAGGGGTCTTGTGAGGCTGACTATAGCTCTACAGTGAACCTCTGGTATTTGTGGGGATGGGAATAACAAATGGATGTGAATAGCTGAAATATGCTTGACTGCCTATTTTAATAGTTCAAATACCAAATATATCTTAATGTGTGTCAATCCACACATTGAAAACCATCTTGCCTCTACAACAGAAGCTAACCTTTACAGTCGTCCTTATCTCTGTTATTGGGGGTACACCCCCTGTTTTAATTTCTGTATGTTAACATAAATGTGCTGTAACTAGTGTACTACTACTACTTACGTTTCTGAAGCTTCTTCTTTCTGCGTCTCCTGCTAAAATCTGCAAAACCAAAGAACCAGTTTGATTTTCCCTAAGCCAACTCGAAGCCATGCCATTTCTGCAGGAGATCACAGTGCACAAAATACTGAAATAGTCTTCTTATATCTCTGGTAACTGGTCTTTAAATATTGCAATCAGAATGAATTGTGTATTTCAATGCAGCTCTGCACTATTTGAACGAAGATTTAGCAAAGCACAATAGGATTTTAAAAGACCTGACAGTGCGTATTGATGGGATACATGGAAGATGTAATTCTGTTGTTCATTAATAACCTGCTTAATCTACAACATGTGATAATAAAAGAAGATGTAGCTGATGTTAGGTAAAAGCTTTTTCCAGTGGTACTCTTGATCCCTAATTATTATTAATGCTAATTGTTTTATTGTCTAATAAACAGACTTTCACAAAGTTTTCTTCATAAGTTCCAACAGCTGGTTTTTCCTCTGGCCAAACTCAGAGCTGGTGTACAAACTGGACCCAGTTCTACTGTCCCAGCGCTGGTGTTTTCAGCACTGGGGAATGGAAGAACCGATGCTATAGGAAAGCTCTATCATCAATTTAGCACTGGAACCAGTTTGGAGGGAGGAACCCCTAAATGGAGTTGGGATTTGCCACATGAGTTGTGGGAGCCATTAGGAAACCTGCGATTTCACTTCAGCTTTTCATGCAGCGCTGTGATAAGCAGCTCCTGGTGCCCATCTTGAGATTTTGTCTGCAACTGAAATAGAGTAGAAAAAGGTAAAATACAGACAAATCAGTATTAACTGCAGCCAAGGAATCTGGTTTTCATTTTTACAGCTAATAATTGTCAGATGGTGTATTTTAGTGGAAATATGCACTCAGTATTTTTTGTTTTTTACTTATTATTTCCATCTGGTGTGAATCCCCAACTATTGCAGATATCCTTCTTAACTGTAACTTGGTAAAACTGGTGCGTTTACATGAACAGGCAAAGCTGTTAGTATCAGGAGGACCATTTTAAAAGTAATTTAACCTAAAATTGCTTCAGATTTTCCCTGCTGCATTCACAATTGTGGAGACAGAAATAGATTTAAGAATGATCATGTTATTCTCTTTAATGTATCTTCATAACTCTAGGTAACTGTGCGCTTTTTTGTCTCTTTGCCCTCATTAACAAGACATATGGAAGTCATAGCAACTCGGCAGCATGTTTCTAGACATTCATAACAGAAAACTGCTGTCATGTTGGTTACTAATCTCAATTAAATCTACTTCTGTGTATGCAGAGCTGGAACTTATCCGTTCATTGGTCTTTTGCTAGCAGCTACAGGGAGCATTTTATGTAAAGCTCAATGTCCCTTGCAAGGGTGCAGATTACAGTGTGACAATTATGTGGGAAGTAGAACAATGTGAAAAAAGTCAGCTTGTACAGGTTTTTCAAAAGGTTTGGTTCGTTTGACAAAGTGCAGTGTGAAAGTGAGCCGCACCAGCAGAAAATGTAACAAATGTTGTAATTTTGCTCTCCAGTCGAACAGAGTCTAAAATCACCCTAAAACTAGTATCTCATTCATCAAGCCACAGGATATGCAGCACACATTAACCTTTGTTGTAAAACTTTACCTATTAACTATTTTGGTGCAAGATTACAAGAAAATCAACGTATGAGCAAACTCACAGAATGCACTTAAAGAACTCAAAGTTTGTTGTAGTGCCAGTATTAGTATTTCACTTGGCCAGATATTTCTTTGACATGATATCTGAGAAATAAAAAAAAGGTTTCGTGAATCGTTTCATTTAACTTTCTGTTCATATTATTATTAAAAAACACGAATAAATGAACAGATTATTGTACAAAGTAATTTTGCAGGACTCTTGATGATCTTGAGTCCCCAGTGATTTCCTGCCACGTCTCTCTCTGAAGCTCAGAGGAAGAGCTTTGTATGAGCAAGTGTTTAGGCACCCCTGGATGTTTGCCACGGGAAATTCAAAGATTTCTCAAACAGGCATGAATAAACCAGAGCATCGCTCCGGGTATGTTTTTGATAAGGGAATAACTTTATAACATGATATAAAGCTAAAAGAAAAAGTCAAGTTTTGAGCTTAAGTTACAGATTTTTTATTTTTTTTTGGCATATCATGCAAGATGAAAATAATTAAATTACAATCTTTCTTACAAATTCAAATGTATCCAAAGTCAGTCCTCCAGGACCAGAATCCTGCATGTTTTAGTTTTACACCCTGGCAGTAACTACCCAGCATGTCAACGTTCTGCAAAAGTGCAAATGCCACAGAATATTGGAACATGAAACGTGTTTTTATGTGACCTTATGTCAGCGGTGAAACCTTGCTGCTCCACACCACCATGCGTGGTCACATCAAGCCAGGAAAAAATATGTTTTTCCACACATGAGTGAGTCTCATTACGTTGACCCTGGAATTAACGAGTCACCCAGTAGCACATGGACTAGTCAACCACCTGCTGTTTGTTGAAATCGCGCTTCTAATTAGTTAACGGTTAGCATTTTCCTCAACACAGCAGAGACTATAAATCTTGTTTAAAGGCTTATAAATAATACGCATAAATCTCCCTGGAGGTTAGCTGCATGGTCAGCCGCACAGCACACTGTTTGTTCACTAAGCAGCTCTAATAGACTTTTATGAGCAACACAAATGCAACCTTAGGTTCCTCACCTAAATATGCAGACTCGTTTTCGCTCTGAGCATTCGGATGCTTAGATCACAGATTTGCATTTTAACTTCACTGACATATCCATATATTTTATTCAGTCAGTAGGCTGATCCTGCATAGCAGAAGTCACCGTCTTGATTGCAGCCATGTGTCCTGTGCAATCCTATCTGATGAGCGGTAATTTGCACCACTCTTCATGTCCATCTCTGCAAGTTAATAGGCGACAATAAGGAGAGTGAATCAGAGACGTGGAGGACTGCACACTGCTCGCACTGTGCATGTGATTTTGCTGATTTCTTGTAAACACTCGCTGCAGGCCAATAAGCAGCAAGGACTGGCTTCTGCCCTCTTCTTTAGCGGTGGCCGTGACTTGCATCAAATGATGTGAGCGTGTTGGTGAGGCCAGGCTGATTACTCTGATTAAAGGAAACAAGCTGCATGAATTCATCGAGGAAATATTCATTCATGTTTGTTTAATGCAGGGGAAATCTACTGAAACACCTCGACACACAGAAAAAAGGAAAATCCACATCTTCATAAAAGTGTTCAGAAATTAGATTTTTTTTTCATGTTTAATTTTAACAATGAAATTGTTTACAAAACATTTGGATTTTTTTTGACACTTTCTAATTTCAATCAAAACTCAGCACATTTTTTTTCCTGAATGCTGAAAATACCTTGCTGTAGTTACATCTCACATTTGTGGTTTGTGGCTTTAGATGCTGTCCTTGTTCTGTGTCCTTGAAAACAAATAAATAAGCAGAACGAACATTTCAATGAAGGTGGTATTAATAGTAATCTCATGTTTACTCCTTACTTTATGAAGAAACTAAGTGTGATGCATGAACCTTAGGAAACTTGACTTTAAAAGTTTTCCTTTTTACCTCTGAACAACTTTTTTTCATATATGTGAAGCTTACGTTTTTAAACTTCAAAGCTTCTTTATCTCTTTTATACTGTTTTTATTTTTATTTTGCTGAATCGAATGGGGAATGACATTTCTGTTCAGCCTGTCAGTCATGTTTATTATTTCTGGATTTTCTGGGATTATCTGGGAAACCCCTCAAACCCTCTTACTGCAGTAACTTCGAATTGAATTTAACCCAAATACCTGCTTGGTGTTTGATAACGCTGCAGTAAAAGCTGTATGTGCTGATGCTGTGAAGTGGTTGTCTGTGTGTGTGTGTGTGTGTAGGTGTGTGTGTGTGTGTGTGTAGCGTGACCACCCATTGTTGACCTGCAGAGCCGCTGACCTTTGTTTCCATCTCAGCTGGGCTTGTGTTGCTCTCCTTCAGCCAAGTTGGAGCACAGAACCACTGAGGCATGCCAGTACATTTTCCACCTTCCTGAATCATTTAAAAAAAAAAAAAAAAAAACATGTTGCATGTGTTGTCTTTTACTCGTTTGTTGACTTTAAATATGATGTTGACGTTATACGGATTACACAGTGTGTAGGCAGCGCTGACATGAAAAATAAAATAACCATCTCTGTGTGTACACACAGTCACACACCTGTATATCTGATAAATTTCCCAAAGTAATTTCCCCAATCAGTTTTTTGTCAGATTAACTGGGAAAAGCATAAAATGTCTGGAATGCTTTGCTATCATACTGCAAGAACTTTTCCTTATTTTGCCAAGTTCCAACCACAAATGCAAACTCCAACACTTTAAACATATTACTGAGATGTGTTGGATCTATCACCGTAAAACTGAGTATCGCACTACTGCCAACCAAATAAAATGTCCACCCAAAGTGTAAATGTAACCAGAGAGTCAGTCGATAGGGCTATGGTAGCACTGGAGGAGCTGCAGGGATCCATTGCTCAGGTGGAAGAATCTGTCCTTTACAGTTAGTTCTAACTACATATGTACGACACACTTTTCAGAATATTATTTTAAAAAACACATTTAAAGCTGTTCAATTTACTAGACCACTGCCATGGCCTCATTCTGACACAATTCATGCTGCTGGAACATTTCCCTCTGAAAGGACTTTAATATCCTTGAATCAACTTTCTGCCACATTTCATCATCAAAACATGACATTCACATCCAGTAATCAGAGAATCTGTCTTTTGTTGTTTTCGGCCTGAGCTGAGCTGCATCCTCCTCCAGGACTGAGCTTCCATGTGGCAACCGAACGCGGCGCTTTGTAAGCAGCGACACACAAAAAGTCCTCATCTTCTCTAGAGCTTTCGGTTCAAAATTACCGCCCGCCTCGGAGGTCACAGGCCAGAGCCCGCACCTTTGTGATTCACACGTCTCTGCTCAACTCGTCCTCTGGGCAACAAAAGCACCTCCTACTGCAGGGTTTGGTTACAGCACACACACACACACACACGCGTGACTGAGTCTGACCTGCACAACAACAACAACGGCGCTGAAAGCACATGGGGTGGTGCTGATGCTCATGCAGATAATTCACCAGCTCCACCATAAAGTGTTTCTGCAGCTCTTTCCGGGTTCGTAATGTTGATTTGAATGTCAGTCACAATATTGTTACTCCTTATTGATCTCCCTCCTGCATGCACATAGCGATGGCATGTGAATTTATTTTGTGGAGGCTGCCATTTGTTTCACTTAAAAGTTTATAGTATTACCTCAGAAGTGCCACACGGGCGTTTCAGTGAGTTTTTTTTTTTTTTATGTTGCATTAAAAAGAAGCGCTTTTGTTGAATTATGCAAAGTATTTTTATATTCAAAGCTTCCATTTACTCGCTACAATATCTCCTGTTCTCTTAATTGAAAAATACTCCCGTAGCTGGAAATCCTGTTTCACGCCATACTGAATCATCGTTCACCTGTTTTTCCTGCTGTGCCTGAAATAGCCAATATTGTTCTTGTAAATGAATATGTGACATATCTGTTAATTACATTGTTGCATTCTGATTTAATGAAATAATAATTACGAAGGAGCCAAAGTAAATTATTCCTACGTGTTATATTGTCCTCTGCACATTTCAGTCTCCAGCATTTTCCTAGAAGGGTTAAACTTGCAACCAATATCTAGTCACTAACCAGCTTGTACCAAAGATTGGAAACCAGAGTTCAGCAGGAGGACATGATGTGTCCCAGCATCATATCCTGTTGTTTACACAACTATATTGACCAGAAGTTCTAGTTTTATTTACTAAAACCTCCTGTGTTCAGTGAGAGGGTGAAGAGCTCCAGCTTACCTCCAGGGTCTGCAGTTTCTGATGGATGGCTGCAATCAACAATTTCCTGTCAGGTACTTCCAACTTGGGGAGGAAACTAGAGAGCACAGGAGTTGCCAAAGAAACACTGAAAATGTTTTATTCATAATCCAAATAACACACTAAATGATGCGAAAAAAATAATAATCCGGATGGTTTAATTGTGTCAAACCCTTTTTTATTTGAGTAATTGCATTTTCCCATTTTACACCGTTTTAACCTTAACCCTTAAAAATCTCATGCTAAGACCCACATTATGTATTTATAGCAAACAAAAATTAGCACTTCAGAAAGACTAAATAATTATTTTCTGTTGTTTTCAAATCTTGAACATTTTGATTACATACAAACTTATGTATCGCAACAAGGAATACTGAGTAAAATATTTTATTTTCCAATTGATTACAGATATATTAAACTGTAATTAATTGTAAGTACAATTAAAGAATAATACTTAAAATTTTCACAATAAATGTTATGTCTCCAACCTTTTTCTCCTAATTGTAGTTTGCATTAGTAGCCCAGCTTTAGATTTTAATTTGTTGTTGCTCTGTTTGCATTAACTGTGTGAATTTTGATGTAGGTTAGAAAAAAAGAAGATTCTGTATTAAATAAAGTTGTATCATGAGAAACGCTTCTCGGCACAAATGCTTATTCATATGTTGTTTATTCTAAAAATGTCGGTGGTCTTTATAATATACAAGATTTGCACATAGTTTAGATTGCACTGTATTACTAAAGCCCAGAATTTGCCCTAGAAACTAAAACATCTTTCAAACCCCTGGCACCAAATATAAAAAAACTCCCAAATGAAATCAGAAAAATTACCAACACATTGAAAACCTTCATTTCAAGAAGCTAGTCATTTAAAAATAAAAACCGTCTGGGAGATTAAAACTTCACTCTTATTGTGAATAATTACCTTTGTCTTTAAATGATCAATATCTCAAATAATACATTTGTTTATATGGATTAGAAGGAGGAATAAAAATGTTTCATATTGCTTCCTGTTGGCTTAGTACTGATAATGAAGAACCAAATAGACTGTGTTCCTAATTTCTGTTACATAAGGGAAAAATATTTGAAATATAGCTGAAACATTGACTTCTTTACATCAGTCCCATTAGCTCTGTTGTTACCCTCTTTTGTCTGGTTCAAACCATTTCTTTGCTGCGCTCTGCACATCGAAAGCTTTGATAGCTGAACTAATAATGTCTGCCTCCTAAAAACACTTTGATGAAAGAACATTTTGACATTGGAAAGATCAAACAGAGTAAAGAACAGGAAGCGCTCTCTGCTCCTCCTCTCTAAAACATCCCTGTTCACACACAGCGAGAGCTGCAGTGGTTGCAATTATTGTCGTGAAGATGCTTCTCTGCTGAGAGAGACGCGAGTAAGCAAAGTCACATTGTGTTTATTTCTGGGAAGAACTAACATGTACTCAGGCATCTTGACCAAACAGCTGCACTTAAAAATTTCACCAGTAGTGTGAGACGGCGGGTTTGAAATGCATCATCCCATGTTGAGTTCTGCATTGAAACCTCCAGAGCAGATCTCTCGTCTTTTTAGGGATTTGTATCTGAAGCCATCAGTCTGTCATCACTCGAACTGTTCTAATGGGACGAGTCTCTCTGATTTGTTGGAAACCTGTGTGTGTGTGTGTGTGAAGGTGTTTTTACTTTTGGAGCTTGGTGTGCCTGCCTCTAATATGTGACTCCAGAGTGTGTGACACTTCTGTCAGAACATGTTACATAAAGCGTGACGTCCACTGGAGAAACGAGGTCATAGATTTTAGATTCATAGAGTTTGTGTCTGGGAGATAAAACCTGCCTTTGGATACATGAACTCTTTTCTCCATATCCAACTGTTCATCTGTTAAACTTTGTTAAATTTGTATCTATTTTTAGTGCATCAGTGGTTAATTACTCAGAGTTTTGCATAGGAACAGTCGATTTTTGTTTATTAAATCCATCATGCCTCGTCCACCTGCACTTCTGAGCTGACGTCCAATAGTTTTTAGCCATTTCAAATAGTTCTTCATACATTCAGTTTCTACATTTTATGTCATGAACAAAAAACTTAATAGGATTTTGGTGATTTGCCATAATCCTTTTTGAGAAGCGGAATGAAAAATATACATGGTTGTCACATTTTAAACGGCATCTTGAAGACCAAGGAACTCTGCATAAAGGTCATCAAGGAAGATACGAATATTTTGAACTCAGACTTGGGTCATAAGTTTGCAATTAACCCTTGTATTACAATGCAGTTCGTCACACTGACATTTGAGTACACAATAATGTAATACTTTGCAGTCCAAGTGAAATCCATCGACATATATGTGGCCGTAACTTGACAAAATGTGAATTAAATACAGGGTGTATGAAGAGTTATTTAAAACACTTGTGCTGCATCTAATGTTTATTCTTTCCACAGTTCTTTCCTTTCTACTTTGGAGGAACAGACAGTTCTGGACACTTTGTTTTTAACATCGCAGTGCTGCTGTGCAGGAATGGCATCCATAAAAACAGTTTTAGCAGTTTGATGATGCTGAACTAATCTGCCTGTCCAACACCTTTGGGATGAATTAAGACTCTGGGTCAAAGCCATATCTTATTACCAAACATTGGTGACCAATGGCACATGAAACAGTAATGGTTTGGCAGGAGGGGAAACAATAACAGGCTTACCCCTGGAGGGTTGGGGCGCGGGCGTGGTTGTGAAAACAATTTGTGGAGAAAATGTTCTGCCTCGAAAATATGGCCAGTAAGATTTACATTTTTTTTTAGATAATCTAGAAATCATTTGTTATGAATAAAGTTGGGAAAAAAAGCCTAGTTCATTCCATTACAAGTACATATTTCTGATTTTGGAACACTTTAGCAGGATCATCGAAGGGCAATGATGCAGATAAGAAAATGGCTTCTTAACCTGCCATTTCTCATACAGCCCATCCTCAATCGCAGTTAAGTTCATTCTGTGGATGAAAATGCCTTGACAGAGGTCTCTGAGGAATGATACAAATACAACAGCAGCTAAAATGACCAGAAATGTGCCATGTCTGAATGCACCACACATCAAACCTTGAAGCAGGTGGGCTACGGCAGAAGAGGAACAAATCTGGACATGCTCATCATGTTGGACAATTACAGGTTTTGGGGTAAACAATATGAACAGCATGCTGCTGCTGCTCCTGCTGCTGTAATGGTGTGATGGGTATTTTCTGACTACTACTTCCAGGATGAAAATGGACCATTTCCAATCTTGTACTAGCATAGCATACTTCACAAAATGGTTGGCGAGCTATTCAGAAATGCATAAATCTACAAAGTATAACAACAACGTAGGAATTCTGTGTTGTAGTTGCACTAAAACAAAGGAGGAAAATCTAAAATGAACTTGCCGATGCATAGTCAATTGGAAGTGTGTTGAGTGTTTACAGCTGCTCATCTGCAATCAGCCAATCCAAGGTAGATGTCAGTGCCACGTGTGATTGGAGACGACGCCCGGGTGGCTGCAGTTGTCTCATCTTATTACAAATCCATCATACTTTTGATTGGATCAAACATGGAGAACCAACATCTAATTTAGACTCTTTTTTTTTGATTTTGCTCTTTCTTTTAGTTTTGTTATATTTCCTTCTGAACTGCCTTTTTGCTGAAAATGTGCTGCATAAATAAAATTACCTCACCATAACGTAGGTTGTTCAAATGTTCCTATTCTTGAATATTTGACTGTTTTATAGTTTTTCTAAATTTAGACCAAAATTGTATATGATGAATGCATTTTTTTAAATCTTCAAAATATTTAAATTAGTGTATGGTAATAGAGATTAAAAGTCGAGACAAAACGAAGCCATCGGATTCTCCAAGCAATATGCAAACTTTTCATTTGTGTTCCTTGGGTTTTAAGAAGTGTGATGGTCAGCTCAGAAAGGAGTGAAAACAAAAAGTGATTTGCAGCCTGAACATGTCCTTTAATATTCTTGACTGTATGACTTATTTATTAGCTTACCCGCAGTGTCACGAAGTGTTCAGCAGAGCAGTAATCTCGTGTAAAACCTAATAATATTCCGGTCTGCTGAAGCCGTCGGTTCACTTTTAGGAAGTCCTAAAATAGTTGGCGGTCTCAGGGCTCATCATTATCATTTCTCTCCTCACTGAGTTGGTGAGCGGCTCGCCGTCTGTCCCCCTCCCGCCTCTCCTATACTCTAACTTTGATTTCCCCTCTCCGTGTCTGTGGTGTTTTATTCATGAGCAGCCTGCAGGACAATGTTGACTGTCAAAGTTTTTATTATTCAAGCAGATGGGAGCAGATGTTTGTTATAAATGATCAGTCAATCTATCAGTGGGTGGAGGAGACAAGCTGAGCTGCTGCAGTCTGCATATGTTTGCATCTGCGTCCTCTGTGTATTGAAACAGGTGACAATAGATGTCAATACCTGCGATAAAAACCGTCAAGCGTGACATAAATCAGTCCACTTTAGCTCATTTAGAGCAAAGCAGGTGTTAATTTGCAAGACGCGATTTGTTTGTCTTTCTCCTGTCATGATTTATACTAAACCAGAGAAGAGGGGGGATGAGTGAGATGAAGATGTTTTGATTAAAACACTTGAGAAGCAGCCGAATTAGAGCTAAGTTGACAAGACTTGTCATCCGAGTGAAATCTTTTGATATGAAGGAAACAGAACATCAGGAAAAAGAAACCCTCCTGGCTCCACTCTCAGCCATGTACTCGCTTTAAAGACTTTGTTCTGAATCGCAACTTTTTCGGTCCCGGCTGAACACGGACGGGGGAAAGTTAGTTGTTTGCATGTATTTCTCCGACTCAAACTTCCCCTCTTGTGGGTTGTTGTGGATAGACGAGGGAAGGTGAGGAATAATCCCCCTCGGTTGCAGTGAAAGGATCTGAATCGAGGTCACACTGAACAGCGCCGTAACAGAAACATCAAACGGCCTTCTCAGCTTCATACAGTCACATGCTGCATGTTTACAGTATGCAGCGGCGTGCATCCGCATGGCAACCTGGCAACCAGAGCTCTCCGGGAACATCAGCGGGGTTTTTGTGTGCCACACAGACGGGGAGCATGTCAGGTGGAGAAGGTGCTGAAATGCAAACTCCTTCCTTAACAACAGACCGTGCTTTCTGTGTAGTTTTGTTTTTTCACAGAGGAGCTCCCCATCACTTCTCTTCCATGTCGATGGAGAACTCAATCTTGTCGTCTTCACTTGCTGCTGCTGCTGCTGCTGCTGTATTTTTGAAGGAAAATACTTTAGGAGCTGAAGGTTCAAGTCAGGTTGGCTGTTAAGTTCTGGACTACTTTCAGCTTTCCTTGCCAAGTCAAACATTTGAGCAGATGGATCCACTTGTTTCACATCAGAACAGCAGGAGAAAAATACATTTTGGAACCATCTGCATGCATGAAGGCACCGTTGTGTTCAAAACAAAAGAAACCTTCCCTGAACCACTAAGTTTATGTCTCTGATAAAAGAAAATTCAATTAAACTCTTCAGTCTTTTATTCTCAAAATGAACTTTCTCACTCTGGTGTTGCATTAAGACATCTTTTCCAGGTGTTGCTCATCCATTCATACTTGTGTAACCTTCAACAGAACTACTTGTGCTGTTGATTCATTGCCTTAAATTGCTTTTGCAACCAGAGGAAATGAAACAATTACAAAAACCTGAGCACTTCTTGCCATTCCTGATTAAAACGTGTTATTGAAGTTTAGAGAGTTTAGAATAAAATTGTGGTTAAATGTCTCTTTCTGTTTTTAACTTCTGTTCGTCAAGGAATTTGACTTTATTTTTTTTTAACATAGAGACATCACGCATAAATATTTTAAAGGACTTAGGGATAAAGACAGTATGTAAATGTATGAGTATGTACAGACATTTATTTATATTTAAAGAAATGAAACAAAATGCACATTTGCTCTACCACTGGATAGCACAAATGTGGTCTTTTCTCAGCAGAGCAGCTGGTAATTTGTTCACTGTTTCTGTGACAGGTGCTGGTGATCCAGCTTCTTCTTATCTCATGTTCCAGGTTTAATTTATTCAACCGAAAACTTACTAAAAACCTACAGTGTATTTGTGAATCTGCTCTGGGAGGTCAGGCTCTCTGCAGGGTGAAAATGTTCCTGTTTACTGTAACATCAAAGCGCTCCTCAGAAAAGGTGTCAAACCTTTTCTGTCTCACTCCAGTGTTGAGTCCTTACTCAAGCAGAACTCTGTGCTTTTAACATGAAAAAACATGAGACGGGAGTTTCACTGGGAATGCTGGGAATGGTGAGCGTCGATCCGGCTGCTGCACAGTCACAGGAACCCATGCAGCAGAAAGCAGAGGTTTCTTCTCCAGGCAGTTTAGAGCTTGCTAGTAAATGTTGCAACATGCAAGGACAAATTATCTTTACACGCTGTGTGCTTCAGGACTCGGCAGCTCCTGACTGTGAGCTTATGTGGCATGGCGGAGCTGTTTCTGGCTCTGAGGTATTTTTCACATCACAATAACAGCCCAGCTACACTTGACAGGGGCGAAAGCAGAGGAACAGAAATTTAACAAATGGACTCAGCGGAAAGATGGGAGAGACTAAGCTCTTCGGCTGGATCCACTTCATTGCAAATCACCAGTAAGTATCCGTCATCAGCCTGCGCTCGGCTTTATGAGCCTGTTAGTCATGTCCCTGACTCGGGTAGCTCAGCGCCGACGACAAAACAGGACTAATTAACTTAAAAGATAACAAACAGGTGGGAAGAAAAATGCCTAATCACAAATTTTATTTACCATTGAAGTGAAAAATGTGCATTTTCTTGTTAGTATGAGAATGTTTGATGTTCTTCAGATGAATTCGATCTTCTGGAGTGTCCCGGTTTGCGTCACATCCTCTCTCCTCAGTGAACAGGACATTGCTGCAGAGGTCAGCTGCTTGTTGTGCAGGATGTTGCATGCATTTTAAGATGGGGGGAACAACTGCAGTCTTCCACTTCTAATTACATGTTATCAAAGACGAGAGCAACGAGGGAACATCAGAGACCCACAGACGGGTAATGGGGAAGCAGTCCTTGGAGGCTGCTTCTGCTCAGCCGGCAGCTTAGGGGGTTTCACTATCAGGATCTTAACTCTTTTAAAGTTCTCAGTTGCTTCCTTTAAATCTGAGTTGTTTGTGTCGTTGAGCAGCGGGGGCGATGTGCTTCTGATTGCCCCTACTTGGCAGCCCAATTCTTACTTTTTGCACGTTTTGGATGATTTGCTCACTGCTGGGGATTTTTCTTTTGTTTCACTGACTGCGCATGCAGAGGCTCTTCCTTCCTCCCCCCTGCAGGCCTGTCCAGCCATTATCGGCTCTGTCTGAGCTTTTATGTCTGCCCACAAAACATGACTCGTGTGCCTGTGGGACATGACAGCTGAGTGGTGGAAGCTCACAACCCCAACCTGAAAGCTTATCGGCTTCACTCTTCAGGAAGGGATTAGGGAAATTGGAGACTAAGCATCATTGTAGCCGGGTACTCTACCTGCTTCACCCAGTTAACATCACTGGGGTTTATCACAATTTCTGTTTCTGCCTTAGCGGCACGAATTCATCTTTGTTTACCTCTAATACTAGAGAATAAGATGGCCTGATGTTGATTTGTTTTTTTCTTCTAAGTCAATTATTCTGTGCATGTAGGTCTAATTAGTCATATTTCACTTATTTTAGTAACTCTAATCACTAATTGAAACATATTAAACTCATTATATCGATTATTGCTGTTAATAGTGATGATTTCCTGGTTGCATCTATGAAATCATGGCATTTGATATTTTCTTTATTATTTTATTTAAAAAATAATGAATATAACTTTTAATGCTGAACTCTGGGATTACAAAAATGTATCTTTAATACCTAAGAGTTATTTCCAAAATACACTCAATAAAATTATATTTTAATTTATTGAATATGAGCAGTTCTAAAAATGCAAGCTGCTTATACAGTGTACCCTTTGCAAAGATTTCTCTCTCCTTGAACATATACTTATACTTATTTTTTTATTTAGGATTATGTTTGATAAGCCCAAAAAAAGGCAGAGCTTAACTGTGGAGTGTACAGGAAATAATAATAATCTACTTTTTATGAATAAAGTGCTGGGAGGTGTCGATCCATTTAAAATCTAGTCTCTGTAGAGATATTTACCTTATGTTCCTAATAATGTTTTGCATTTAGAATTTAAAAAAATGGTCTAAAAAGCACTAAGCGCTTTCGAAAAATAAATCCCTGACTTGTAGCTCTTGCTAATTTTAAGTGTAAGATCACCAACAGAGCAAATGTATGTAATTTAACTAAGAAGTTGAGCCTCTCTCCCTCCTTGGCCTGTCAAATTAGCTGAACTATTTCTTGTTTATATAAAGTAAAACTCCCCTTTTCTCACCTCTGATGCTTAATAGTAGTTTTGCATTTTGTAACTATAAATATTGCTTTCTTCGAGCACGTACTGCTTTTACAACTTTTCCCAACTGAAGCCAGAATTTGGCAAAAAGTGCAAACAGTTAACTTTATTCCTCCTTTTCATGAGGACCTTGCAAATTCCCAAACTTTATGGACCGTTTTAGAAGATGTACTAATTTAATCTCCACTTAAGGAGAGAAAATCCCTTCTAATTAAGGATTTACAGATTTCACACAGCCTCATCTGTGTCAGCAGATTCTCCTCAGCTCCTCCTCAACTCCCACATATTTTTGACAGCTGTGAACCTTTTTTATGCTGCTGGCTAGTTATATTCAAAATGATCAAGTCAGTCACACGTTTCATCTCTGTGCATAAGCAGAGAGTGTATTTTAGGTGTCAGTGGAAAAGTGAGGTGGGCTGCTTTACTGAGTGTTAAATGATATCAGTGTTTAAGTGGTAGAGCAGATGCTGTGCAATAGGGAATGGTGTTCTTGCATTTTATGTGATTCGTGATATATAGTCACGTGTTCAGGTCAAAGTTCACATTATAGAAGTAAAGAAACGACAAAAGGATAAGGATTAACATATCTTTTTTTTATCCTTTAGCTAACAACGTATTTGAAGCAAATAGAAAAAGTACCGACAGATTAACAGACTGGATATGATCCGTTTTTAAACAGTTGTGGGAATACTAAACTGGCTCTGCTAATGCAGAAGTTAACAAATATTTGAAGCTTTCTGTCTGCTGGTTTTTTGTTGTTTTTAGTTAATCTGGGCTGAGCAGAGATTTTCTGAAGCACAGTTTACATTTATGAAACATCTTGGCATTTTTGTAACATTTTTGGCAGTAGGACCAGCGTGGGTTGAAACAGACATGGCAACCACAATGAATGACCTGTTCAAAGCTGGGCTGGCTTGTTGAGTTTTTAATTCTTTTTACATTGCAGCTTCTTTGATTTTATTTATTTATTTATTTTTTTGTGTGAAACGAGAAAAAATTACTAATTTTCTTGAGCTGATTGTATCATAACCCCTACTTTGCTGGTGTCTGCACTAGAGATGAATGCAGTTCTGTTAACATTTTCATCAGCTCAAATACCAGAATATTCCCAAGCAGAAAGTTCAGACCAGCCTTTTGATTCATAATTTCTTCTCCTGCTTTCATCCGGTCTCTTTAGACGTCACATCTGCCTTCCTCTCTCCCTGCCGTCCTCCTCTGACTCTCCGTCCCTTGGTACTTGCTCCGTCGCCACAGCCGTGAACCATTTCTAGGTTAATGGATGAAAGAACCTAGAAGTTCCACCTCATTCCACCTCTCAGGTGGCTTCATATTGAACATCCTTTGATGCTATCTCCAATATCTCACCCTTGCCTCACCCTCATCTGTCCCTCTAATCTACCCATTCCTAATGCTGCTCACTCCCAGTACAAATGTTACTACCATCAGCTCCACCACTCCCATCTTTATTCGTACCAGTGCCTCAAAACTGTATAACACAGCAGGTCTACTCTCTTATAAACATTATATTTCATCTGTTTGTCACAATTATACTGACCAAAATGAATCCTGGATTCATTTTACTGTCTGTTGCCAACAGTTAATATTGTCCTTTTTATTTTCAGAGGTGTTTGTCGTTTTTCATTTTAGTCACACCATTTAGCTTATAATAAATTATAATAACATTAAATTACATGGAATGAGCCTCTGAGTTTAATTGTTTGGTGATGTTTATTACCCGCTTTGTGTATTTATGATGTGAATGATTTCCTAAATCATAACACCAAACTCTCTGGTTAGTTTTCATTTTTAAGAATAATACCTCCTAAACTTCAGAAGAAGTAAGGGTTAGGGGGTTGCACACACACGCACACATGCGCACACACACACACGCACACACACACACCCACACACACACGCACGCGCACACACACACACACACACGCACCCACACACCTACATGCACACACAC
>NW_015113189.1:533130-635610 GCF_001443285.1 Poecilia latipinna | reverse complement strand
CACACACACACACACCCCTACACGGACACGCACACACACACACCCACACACACACGCACGCGCACACACACACACACACACGCACACACACACCTACATGCACACACACACGCACGCACGCACACACACACACACCCCTACACGGACACGCACGCACACACACACACACACACACACACACACACACACCCACCTACATACACACACACACGCACGCGCACACACACACACATGCACACACACACCTACATGCACACACACACGCACACACACACACACCCCTACACGGACACGCACACACACACACAAACACAGACACACATATATATACACCTAATTGCTTCTATGTATTACAATTATTGCAGGTTAAACCAGTGTGTTGTAATAATTGTTCATAGCTCCTGATTTCTAAATGTGACATTTGATTTTAAGTGCGTCTTTTCATTTAAGAAGCAAATTAGCCTAAATTAGAAATCTGTTTCAGTAGAGGAAATAAAATGAGACCAATGAAAGTTTTTTAATGATTAATGAGAGAGACCAATATTAAGCTAGAACATCATTCAGAAGCGAGAGTGAAAGACGATATATATATATATATATATACATCTTAAATTGGGTTGAATGTTTTTTGAAAATGAAGTTTTTCCGTCACAGTGATAAGCGTTGGCATCAGTCTGAGAAATGGAGCATTCCTAAGTTTGCGTGTCAGTGATAGCTGCTTTTGACAAATGATTTGGGATGAGAGCTTTAAAACAGAGACGTCTCAACTCTAGACAGAGAATATGACAAAAGAAATGTTGACTTAAGTCCTTTTGGGCCGCTCTGTCAGAAATACGGAAGTGTCAGAAACGGGGATGTTTGCTCCAGTTTTCTCTCTCTCTGGTATTCCTGTCCTTTTCTTAACCACATACAGAATGTCACCTCATTCATTCACCCATGTTGGATTGTCGGATATGTTCATATCTTATGTTTTACCGTGTCTGAGGCTGCATCTAAAAAACAGTTGTAACCATGTTAGGGTTAAAATAAGAGTAGTTTTTTTTCTTACACTGCTCACCTAGTCCAGAGCCAATTTATTCAACAAAGGATTCTCTCAGAGAGACGGAAAGCCTGTGAAAAGACCTCCTTTTGTGCTCTGTGAGCACGGCAGAAACTCAACCTCCATGTGTTCCAGTTCCTCTTTTTTCCACTGCCTGCAAGCTAGAATTATACATCTTTCTCATTCCTCTGAAGTGTGTGGCAAAGATGCTTCTACTGTCTTTAAACTCCTTCAATCTATCACAAAAAAGAAAAGGTTGGGATTGCACTTTGTGGCTTTAAAGTCTACAAAAATCAAAGCTTATGTTCTGCAGTGACAAAATGGAGTAGTGTAAAATAACTTCCTGCTTTCAAAAGTTGTACACATCCTCCTTTATTTCTCACGTTAAAATAACCAGCAAATATTTTGTCAGATTTTTGCTCAACACATGTCAGTTGGTTGAATTTCTGTGATTCTGAATCTGTTCAAATCTTATTATTCTCCAACTAACGTTGTCCCTCAAAGATTCAGCTGGTGTCTTTGTTTTCTCAGTTTTGAACTCAGATGTAGTTTTAAGCGACAGCCTGCTAACTGCTCGCAATCTGTGTCAACAAGCTGAAAATGAGCTGCAGAAGATTCGAAACACAAGACTCGTGTGACTGCTGGGCTGTGTAGGTGTGGCGTTGCTACTTTCTCAAAGAATTCAAGTCCTGGAGACTGTGAAGTTGAAAGGCAAAGTTATTTTGATGTAATTACTGATGTTAGATGAATCCCCCGATAACTAATCATAAATCAGATGCATCTCCACATAGATCTCTGCTGGTATTTTTACATCATTACCAGGTTTTGGGTTGTCTTGTTTCTGAATGAAAAGAAGCTAAAACTTTTCTTTTTTTTTCCAACTGGGACAACGTCGCTGGCCCAAATAAGTGAGATGGTCGAGAAATGGAAATCATAATTACATAGCATTAGTATTAAATTATTAAACTGTGATTAACATTCATAACTCTGTCCTGTTTTAAAGGATTGCAATAACAAAGTTTCTATTTTTACCCTAAATTTAACCCAAATTCCAAACCTCGCTTCCCGTCAGAACATCCAGTATCTACACTGGTCCAGTTTTCTAATAAAGATGCATTAAATTTAATCACACTTAGTAATGCAACAACCCCAAATGATTATACACTTTCATTTGGATTTTGTTGTGATAGACGAAGACAAACTTCTTCGTTGTAAAAGTGAAAAGAAAAGGTTGATTCTTGTATGTTTTTGCAAATGGAAATCTGAAAATCTACCTGCTTGCAATGTAATTTACTGATAAAGGCAGCTGCTGTGTAAAGGCCTCAGAAGTGGCTTTGAGAACATTTTGTGAACAAAAAGCATTGGGAGCAACACAGCATACAGGTCAGGAATAAATCTGCAGAGAAGTTTGAAGCATTTTCTACTTCACTTTGTCTTGGTTTATTAGAAAAACATCAAAATGTCATTTGAGATTGTCACATGACAAAAATGTAAGAGGTACTAATAATTTTCCAAGTAACCTATGTAATAATTATTTATGTCATTAAATTGTTTCTATGCCTCTTGACAGTGACCCTCGGTTTGTAGCGACATGACAACAGACTCATTTGATTATGCAGGAAATGAGATATGGCAGAGTCATCGCTCTGCTGACATCACCTCCTGTCAATCCATCATATCTAATTTGCATAAAGTTTTAATAACATTTTCAATAAGCTTCTTGCTTCTTTACTTCATTGCTCTGTGTTGTTAAAATGTTAATGGTCTTGCTTTAATATTATGAAAGACATATTCGGAAGTTATGTAAACATGAACATCGTCAGGTTTTTATTTGGATGAGAAAAGTTTAGAGAAGTCTGGAATTTAATTGGATACTTGCCAGGTTTGCACAAGTATGGAAAAATAAAACTAGAGGATACAATTTACTTTGCATTGTTGGAGTTTATTCTCCACCTCATTGTCCAAAGGTTATATCCGTCTGCCTGTCCAGTAGCAGTTTCTGGTTTAGCAGGTTCCTTATTTGAAACTTGACCCCTGTAGAAATGTCTGCTATAAACTCATTGTAAGCTTCTGTGTTTATGTAACACAGATGAGAAGGGTATTACATATTAGATGAATGGGCCAATAGGTTCGACTATCGGGGCATGGTGGGGTGTTTAAATGACACACAAAGGCAGTTAAATGAATTAAAAAAAAAAAAAACAACTAGCATGGTGGGGTGTTTAAATGACACACAAAGGCAGTTAAATGAATTAAAAAAAAAAAAAACAACTAGCATGGTGGGGTGTTTAAATGACACATAATACCCTTCTCATCTGTGTTAGAGGAAGCTTTGGCGAGCCAGCCAGGAGGAATCCAACCTCAGGAACAATCCAGCAAAAAAAAAAAAAACCTGACCTGTCAACAGACAGGACCAGTAGAATCATAAAATTTTATTAAGCTGTTCTAGCTTTAATCCTTAAATCATGTTTCTGTATATTTGACATCAATTTGTTATCAACTAATTTGCAATACTGTAAATTACAAAAGCATTCTTCAAACACAATATTAAACATTACATTTTACCCAAAATTAGTAAAGGTTTACATTTGAATAATTAAATAGTTCATATAAATAATATTATTCAACAAAAATGTGATGAATAGAACAAAAACCCAAATGAAAGGCACAGAATATGCTCACCGATCTCAAAGCGACATGTTAGGGACAACAATATGGTGGCTCTCAGTCCGGACCCGTGTGGCACTAGATAGTGTAATAAGGCATATTTTCCATGCTTTAATCTCAATAATATGAGCTTTCATCATGAACAAAGTAAGAATATACTGTAATTTAGGCTTTACCTTCAACTGAAGGAAGAACGAAATGAACTTAAACCAGTAGCCATTAGAGCTAAACTAGTAGCCGTTAGCCGTTAGAGCCAACGAGCTAGCTCCAACGGTGCTCAGCAGAAAAAGCGAAGTCGTCCCTCTTCCCTTTTCACCTCACACCTCCGGCCCAGAAGTCGGATGATAAACAGCCACTATCTGGGAAAGCGTTTGTTTAGATTTGTATAACCGGTTCGGTTTAACACAGGAGACTCTCACGCTGCCCAGCTTAACCATTTCCTTCTCATGGCGGATCTCTCTCGCTTACACACACAATGCTGCGGATACTGGGAAGAAAGGCGGGGCTTGCAGTGGCAGTCTGAATTCTGATTGGTTTAAACACACTGGAAACTAAATTTTCTATTGGCTAGGTAGACCACATAGCTTCCCTAACCTCCGTTTCTTAAAGAGGCATCCCCATTTTATGTGGGTTACATTTACAAGAAGGACTTTGGAAATCTGAGTCTTGAAAGCCATGAAATGTTAAAATGAAAAATATGAACAAAACATTTTTACTACTATTAAGAGTATATTTTGACCTGTAACATGTATTGGAGGCATTGTGCTTCTTATTTAGTTTTGAATGGTTTTGAATTTGTCTCAGTTCAGATTGTTATTTTTATGGAGGAAGAAATTACCATCTTGAGATTCAGAATTAATGGTTGTAAGATAACCTTGTTTTGAAAATTTGTAAGGGTACTTCAAAATTTATAAGCACTCTAAAATGCACTTAGGTTGTCTGCAGGCTGTCTTTTAATATCAAACCAGATGCTAATTTTCTTTTGCTAGAGAAGCCATGTCATAATGTAAGAAACAATAATGTTCTATACAATAATGAGCCTGGATGTTACACATCAGTCGTGCTTATTTCTACATAGATGCATTAAAATCTGCCCTCTGTCAAAGCTGAGATGCATTTCATTAACTTTTAACTCTTAACTTTTAACTTAACATTAACTTTTAAGTATGATTCCATTAATTGCAGCTGCTGTGATTCTATAACAATGCACTTAAAGTGCATCAGTTTATTCCTTGTGGTGTTGAAGTATTATTATTGAATTTTGGACTGAAATGGCTCAAGTTTTCTATTGTTTTCTGGAGATTTTCTATTGCTTTATATTTTGATTAATTTTGACTCTGATCTTTGTTTGTGCCAGAGAAATTATCAGCCCAAAATAACTATGATTGACTTCCTGCTGGCAGATATCTGAGAGACAAAGAACCACAGTGGCTGACTGCAGACAATGAGCAGATAATAGAAATCAATTTAAATCAAAGGTTGTACAAAAGCTGGTACAATTAGCTGAAAGTGGGGACAAAAATATATCTTCCTTTTCAAACCCCAATACATTTATTATGAAATGAAAAAATGGAACAATCACAAAGTTATAAAGCAGCAGTGTTTTCATTAAGATTGAAAAAGGAGCCAAAAGTCCCAAAAAGTTGGAAAATTTTTGAGAAAGCCTGGAAAATAATTGATCAAAACTAGAGGTGTACAATAAATGCAATCACAATCATCATCGGACTATCATTGTTGGTAGAATACTATATTTCAAGTGTTAGTCATTTGCCCTCTGCATATCTGTACACCAGTTTGATGGACACAAACTATCTTTAATGTTCACGCATGATTAATTTTTTATGCGGCTGAGATGCTAAACCTCATAGAGGATGCATAATGATACAAAATAGCTGGAGAATGTGAATTAGACATATTGATATCACACTTTTAGCCAGTACTAATTCAATTAAATGTGTTCCACATAAAGTGCAGGCATATTTAAGACCACTTGATGACCCAAAAACTCCTGGCATGATAGAAAACGGACTAATAGAGCTGTGGTTTTATTTTTTTTTTACACAGGGGTGTTGAGCCCTCTCTCTTGTCATGTGTAATGAATGTGCATATTAAATACGAGGTTATAAACAGTCCTGTATTCTGGCAACACTTATTCAGCTCTGATGTGATTTATAACCTTTATTCTTTTTTAATGGTCTGCTTAGCATCTTGTCAAACACGTCTGCTGTAAAGGTCAGTGAGATTTAAGGTTGGTTACAGTGAACCTCATAAATGAAATCAAACTTTTAATTTAGAGCTCTTTGTTGTGGCCCTGTGGTTGTAATTACACCCCACCAGGAACCAAATCCTCCCCTTTAGCTCTCTTATTAAAGCTGAGATACAAAAACAATTCCTGTTGGAAATGTCATCTGGGATTAGGGCTTAGCTTCACTGAGACATCATTAGTTTTTCATCCTGTGTTCTGGGCAGCTTGGCTCTCCTCTCTGGCTGACTAAAACACACACCTATACACACCAGACACAGAGCCGTGGTCACAGTGCGGGTCAGGAGCTCATCCCTGGACTCCTGGGTTGTCCCATCATCCCGTCTTTTTGTCCTTATTTTCCTGCTTATGCAGCTGCTGGTTCGCCCTCATCACTGAGTTAGACCTGCTTCAGCGTCACAGCTCCTGTTTTTGACACAACAAATGCCGTTCCAGCAGGAACAACAGCAGCCGATACTCCCACCTACAGACGCTCCCCTACAGTACGTGCTGTCGTTGATTTTGTTGGCTGTGATTCCCGCTCCCGCTGTTAAGCCTCAGAAACATTGCCTCCAGCTGTAGCAGCGTTGCGGCAGCGGACTCTTCCTCGGATAGAAACAATCGATGGATGGATTGCCGGGCTTTGCTTGTGCAGTGGGTGCCGGATGGAAAAGAAAAGGTTGTTTAGTGTAATCTCGACGGAGATGAAAAACATCAAATTCAGAGCTGGTTTTACATGGGAGGGGGAAAAAGGAGCTCAATATTTACATCTGAAACACGGTATGATGATTTGCATCAAAGAAATGTCTGTTAATTCAGGAAATTATGTAACAAAAATATTCCTCCACCCAACTGTGGCTTCACTATGCAGCCATGAATGTGACCTGATTACTAATCCAGCTAATGGTTTAAGCGCTTTTCACGTTGACCTGCCTCAACTTACCCTACTTAGTCACCTGCGGGTTTCCATCAGTCACTATTTAACAATAGAGCAAATAGATTTAATAGCTTTGAAGTCAGAGCAGCAGCGGCACCTTCACATTTTTGCACTTTATGCTTCAGATAAGCTCCTTATACACTTTATTTCCTCTAACATTTTCTATTGCCATGCCTTGCACTAACAGCACACAGCTGCAGCGCTTCCTTCCTGATTGCCTCGTTCGCCCTCCTCCTTATCTCGACCCCCAAGATTAAAACACAATTTTTATTTTTTTTTCTCAGCAGAGAACAATTATTATTCAGAGATCATTCATCAACAAAACACGTCCCACAGGCATCTTGGTCAATTTAAGCAAAGCCCCTGTTTCCTTTTTTTTTTTCCTGAACCTGAATTTCCTGGAGCATAAAAGCCGACATTTTACAATTGACCATAAACGCTTAAAAACAGGGGTCACTGATCAATCGTTTTGATTTTCATAAGGTCTCCTGGTGTTTTAACCCTGTGGTGGTCTCGTGGTGCTCTGGGCTTCCTACATCTGACAGCTTCAGCAGGGAGGTGTGGGGAGTTGTGCCATGAAGAATTGATCAGTGTAGAACAGAAGATGAAAGAGGCAAGGCAGAAAAGAGAGACTTCTAATTAAATTGGACAGATAAAGGAAAGATGAAAGGCTGGAGCAGAATAAGTGCTAAAAAAAGGTTTGATTTGTTTGAATGCAACTCTACTTTCAGGCTGACAAGTGGACAGATCCAAGACAGAAACACTTGAGGATTGTTTGCTGTGTTTAAGTGTACAATTAGAAAAGGTGCATGATTTATCTCAAAACATCAACAACAAAGTCAGACTGGGATAAAAAAAAAGTCCATACTTTTTGAGATTATCATAAAAGAATCAACCAATTAAAGATGAATGAAACCGTTTCTCAGTATCTGCTCGGATAGATTAAATAAACATTTGATAATTTTCTACTTGAGTGAAGATAAATGATTGTTTTCTGATCTGTTGGCGACATCTACAAAAAATCTTAGGGTAGTTATTTAAAATTGTGCTTTAGTAAATCAAGCCATCATTTATTATTAGGTTTCAAAAACGTTAGTTGTCAGACTTCTATAAATAGGAAAACTTAAATAAATTAATGTCATAAAAATCTTAATGATAAAAGAATGATCATAGTTTTCTAAAATGATTTTTTTATTGTATTCCAGAAGGTTTTAGGTGAGCAGACTTTGCAGTTTATTGGACACTGCATGAAAATTAGTTATGCAATCATAATATATTTTGCATTTGAATAAATTAAAACAATATTTACTGGAGTTTAAATTCATATGATTCATTTTAAAATATGTAAATTTTGAATTAGACTTTTGTCTAAAAATTATGTTGTCACTATTTCAGATTGTTTCTCAGGGCTTTGTAAAATTAGTGATGATTAAAAATAACCTACATTGCATAGGTTGTAAATTCATCGTGGTATGGCTAGCATGCTATATATGCTGAAAATTTAAAAGCATGTGTTGCCTTAAAATAGTCTGAATGAGATTTTCTGACGCATCATGTCCAAGTTAGCAAAACATATCTTTCTACTTCAAGCATGCAGCATCCTAACATGAGTGAAGCAAATCAAAAGATTAAGTAGTCGTTGCTACGGCATTCAAATAACAGTTGAGTTGAGTATAATGCAGCCAGTGGAAGCTAAAATATTGCTAAAAATATTGCTGTGATCAAATTGTGTATACTACAGTATCAATTATTGGGGAAAACAATGCTAGACTTACATTCCTGTGATATTGTACCAAAAAGCTGATATAGACACTTACTCTACCGCCTCAGACTTCTGACATTTTGACCTTATCCAAAAGCACAGCTTGGTATTCTGCTAAGATGCAACACAGACTGCTGCATGTTTAACTATAACTCTGCTTCAAGAATTGCAGATATTCTTCAACATTCCTGAATTGTATATCCCAGTCGCTTTAACTACCAGTGTTGAAGTGTATTCAATCAATCTGCTCTGTACAGATCCTTTACTTTTGTTTTGTAATGATCCATAAGGCACAGAATATTTTGTGAGAACAGTTCTTATGCAGTGTATGAAGAGCAGTGGTGAGTATTTCATTAAATATAAGGTTTTTTTTAGGTCCTAATTATATTGGAGGTGTAGTATTTCTGGTAGATTCATCATCGCTGCAGTGACCAGGAACCCACCAATTTAAATTCACTCCATGATTCCTGCTCCTGTATTTCATAATAGATACCAAGACCAAAAAACCTTAAGCTAGCTCTAAGACTTTTGTTTTTTATTGGAGAGAAATGCAAAAGCAAGTTCTTATTTTAAAAGTTCCTCCTTGCTGTGATGGAACTGATCATGAAATTGATTATTGGGCTGGTTATACAGATATTCTATAATCTTTGAAGGAAATTAAATGATTCTATAGACTTGGATTGGAGCTCAGCTTTCGAAAGGGAGCCTACAATACATTTTAACAATAGTTAAAGTTTTCTCACACACGAGAGTGAGGTTCATTACACATTCAACTGGTGGGTGAAGTTTGGACAGAGACAGGTCGTCCTGGAGTCAAAAGTCATTGGGAGGAAGAAGAGGTGGAATATTTTTGAGAGAGGATCATGTGAGAAAACTTGCTTAGACACCATGCAACCAACAGGACCAAAGGTCAGGTGAGCAATAAAAACTGAATAACTGTTTCAGTTATAGTGCTGTGAATATTGTGTTATGCTTTTTATCAGATAAGTGTAGCAACTTTCCTTTCAGGATAACTTTAAATAATGAAATAAGGTCTTATTTGTTACTTTAGCTACACATGGTTAATAGGTAAATTATGCCTTCAGTTTGCACATAATTGAGCAGCCATGAATTCAATTAGCTGCGTTTTCTTGCTGCAAAGATGGTGTGAGAGCAGGACAAACAAAGTTTTATTCGGTCTATTTCCAACAATAAGAAATGCAGAGAGGCTGTCAGAGAGAAAATGTTCCAGACAGGTTTAGTTTCTTTACTTTCTGCATTGTGTCTCTTTTTTTTATTTTTTTTTTCATCGCTTGTCACCCAGAAATGTCAGTTGGTGGGAGTTTTGGAAGCATGGTGCTAGAAACGCATCTCCCCAATGTCAAACGGCACAATCTGCATCTTCGCTGGCAGCTCCGAAAGCCACCGACTCGCTTATTATCGGCTTTAGTGTCGAATCCAAGCGCAGGCCGCAGAGGTTAAAGAGGTTCTTTGTGGTAAATGAGCGGGTCAGCCCACGACTTGGTGCTTGAAAAAATCTATTACCTACTTAATGAGAGCTGGAATGGAAGCTTTAAATAACGTTCAAGCTAGATACTCACAAATAAATACTTGTCTCTAATTCCAAAGACTAATAACCAGTCTAAGTTTAAAAGTATCTATTTTGTCTCTGTTTAATTGCTTGGTGTTCAGAACTTACTCATGTGTTTGTTCCTGTTTACATTAGAAGACACAAAATTAGATCAAGAAGCAATCGATTAAACTCTTTTTCTCCTTTTGTTGCTGGATGAAGATGATGCAGGAGGCGGGGAGAGGCAACATTAGTCGATGCTGTGGGAAAATGGCTGGATAACGTTTGGGTTCATCTAAAGGGAGGAAGATTAATGGGAGCAAATAAACCAGAAATGAGAGAAAGAACGCTCAGATCGCCGAGTTAAAAGCAAGATTTTTCTTCTGCAGTCACTGCATGCAGAATACTTACTGTTGTCCAAAGGTTTTGATTGGTAAGCATTGCCTTTCTTTAAATACTTGTTTCAAATGGTTCAAACCGTGCCAAACTATAGTTTAATATTCAGGCAATGCCTGTCAGTCTGACAAAAACTGACATAAAACAGACTGACGGCTCAGTTCAGACCTTATAAGCAGGTCTCAAATCTGTTTAGGAAGCACTAAGGCTGTCAGAAGCCATGATAGAAAAGTTGACTATGATTGGTTCAGTCAGCTTCTTGCCCAGTTTCTGCATCTGGCTTCATTAAGTGAAGTTAGCAGAAAATGCCAAAAAATCAAAATACAGCTTACCTTCAGGTCAGTTTACTTCTTCTCCTTTACTGTTGGACTTTGCATTAGTTTGTAATTAACCTTTTGACAACATCTGAAAGCTTTGTCTTTAAGAAATAAAGACCTATTGACCTACTTGTTTGTTCATTGATTGGTGCTGGTGATAAAATATAAAAATATATTTGGTAGTTTTCATTACTTTAGTTGAAGAAATTGGATCAAATTGTCCTTCTGCTGCCAGCAAACTTCCAAAAGATCCAATGTGATGCACGTTCTTTTCAAAGTTGTATGCAACTTTGATTCATCTATTCAGATTGGGAACCATTTTTATATTTGAATTAAATATTCCTTTGAAAATGGCCTGGTGCTGCTCTGAAAATGAGAAGCCTGGAGAAATGAAGACCTATTGCATCAGCTTTCTTCACTCCTGTTTAGCCTTTCTGGACTCCTCAGGCTGTTTTTTTGTTGTTTTTTTCATTGCGTCCTTCTTTTATCTGATATAAAACACTGTGCATTGCTCACAGTATACGAAATAACGTTCCAAAATGATGTCAAATGTGCTCTCATTTGTTCCTGCTAATTTAACAGGGATTAGTCAGCTGTTGTAGAGCTGCTGCATGAAGCTAAATACCAACATTGGCAGCTGTTGAGATTTTGGCTTCACATTTCAGCATTTCACATTCGTAGTGATTATTGATTTTTAAATGTCACAAGGAGTCATGAATGTATTTCTTTAAAAAAAAAAAAAACAAACTGATAAATAATACTGTCCACTTAATTGTCCCATCCAGGAATCAATGTAAATCCAAAGCAGCGTGTTGCTCATTGCAGGAACATGTTTGCGCTAGGACATATCTTTTCATACATTTCTCACTTCCTGTTTAGGAGGAAGTGAGAAAAGAGCATCCGATGGAGCTGTTGGAGTTCGCTGAATATTGAAGGCCGATGCAAAGAAAAGCTGGCTTCTTGCTCTACATTTCTCTTTGCTTTCTCAGCTACCCATAATACATCAGTTCCTGAGTGACATGCAGATTAGGTCATTTGCATACGGCCTTGGCCTGGCGTTTGCAGACTAAACTCTTACACTAAAGCTGATCTCAGTCTCAGAAGAATTTCTTCTTCTTCTTCTGTTGCCTCAGCTTACGAACTGTTTTGCTTTCCCAAATGTCAGATCTTAAAGAGCTCCAGCAAACCTTCATATTTTAATCCTTCAAAACAAAGACATGATAAGAGGAGAGGTACAGCAGGAAGTGGAGAGGACAGCAGAGGAGCTCCTGACAGGGCTGACAGTAGCCCCGGGCGCTGGGGGCATCAAACTAACAGTTTTGCTGTAACAAGAGGGACCGCACTGCCTCCCTGCTGTGTGCACAGTGCTGCCGTTCAAACTGTCATCTGAATTTATTGGGCTGACTACAAAAATACTAAACAGCTCTGAATGCTTAAAACCACAGAGGACACCTAATTTACTGCTTTAATCTTAATCTGCCTTTGCAACAGATGCCCATCTTTAATTCAATTATTGTAGTTCTTAAATGAAATGTATTTGTTGTACATAAAAAAATGGCATATTTTTATCTTAACTCAAAGCTCATTTGTTTGCTTTGCTTCATATTCAATACGTTGTCAAATAATATTTTTTTTAAAAAAGCCTCATTTTTTTGATGAATTTGCCAACCATTTTTGTCCAGTTTTCATGCATAATGTAAGGAGCAATTTGTAAGAGCTTACACATACCCTCTGGCTTTTTCTTACGTGAAATAAAAGTGAATGTGTGCATTTCATTGAAATTGCAGTTGCCGAAAATAAATAAATAGAACAAAGCAGAACAAAAAGAAACAACCTGCAAAAGAAAGTGGGATTGAGTCAGAGTGAATTTCCAACAACTGTTTGCACGATATGCACAACAATCAAATTCCTGCTGGAACAAAACGAGTTGTTTGAGCGAGGGCACTTCACTTTAAAGAAGCTGCAATGCAGTTAGGAGATTTCTTGGGATTAAACCATATTTACTGAGACTCCTGCAGCGATAACAGAAAGTATATAAAGGCTCTACCAACAGTGAGGCGCGTCAGCCTTAACAGAAATGCAATAAGCTGAGGGATAACCTGAACAGATGTCAGGCTGGAGGACAAAATGAGACCACAGAATCCATTAGTTGTGCCTCTCTCCATCCATCTGATTATACGGAAGGAAGTGAGTGGACACATGGGTGAGTAGCTTGATTTTCTTTACTGTAGATTCAGACTTTTTGCTTTGTTGTCTTTTTTTCTTTGCCACCCTTGATGCATGTTAGCCTATTCAGTAGTAAGAGTTTATTTTAGCTCATCTCTGTGCATTCTGACTTTTCATTGCTCTGTGGCCTTTTCAGATCCGTCTTTTTGCCTGTAAAATCAAAACATATGTTCATTATGCGCTGCTCAATGCTACAAGAAAAAGGCGGCCCAATTCAATTCAAGCCTAGAATGTTGTGTTAAAAAGTAATTGGCTCTTGTAACTTTGCTCTGCTTCTCCTTTTATCTTTTTTTAGATTATTTTTTTCTTATGTTTCAGGTGTTTCTGTGAGGAAAGTTTGGATGCTGTGTGGGAGACGGTGTATAGTTAATAACTTATGCAGCAGGTTCTCTGAGAGGGAGGTTATTTTTCACAGCTGTCAAGTTAGCTGCAGGACACCTTAAACTGAGGTTTATCTGTGTTTACCCATGTTTGCCTGGTAACCTGTTTTTTTTTTTTTTTTTTCATATTGCATTAGGAAATATTTTCCCAGTTTGCTCAGGTTTTGCTATGCATCTTAACAACATCCAGAAGGATTTTTCCTTCCTACTTTAAAAACCCAAACTTTTACTCCTCAAGGAGAAAATTGTTAGATTTCTGTTTCACTACCTCCGTCTTTCAAAGTTCATCTCGTCCTGCATCTTAATCCCCAGCTCACCTTGTGGAAAAGCAGATGGTCTGATACTGAAACATAATTTTTGCACATAAATGTAGAGCTTGACAACATGCTGTGATAGTATGCTCCTGTTCCTATCATTCAAGGTCACCTGCCCACACATGCTTTGAAATGAAGGTCTTTAAAACTTTTGATAATGTTTGCAAACCATCACCAAGTATCAGAGGTATTGCAGGTAAAGGATTTAGATCTCCTTGTGGAAAACTCAAGAACTTTCATTCAGTCATTGTGTGTGACTTGACGGACAGTTTCTGACTAAATCAGTAATGTAACAAAGTTAGTTTAAAAAACAGATATGGTGTGCTAAAACTGATGTGTATTGCATAGCAATAATGAAACAATCAAGTTTAATACCGGATTTCAAAACTATAAGCTACTACTTCCTTCACACCCATTGAACGCAGCGATGCGGCTAATGCACAGCTTCCTACCAACGGGGATTGAAAGCTTGGACTGCTGCGCGACTAAGAGGACAGCAAAAGCTCAAGAACGAATTTGTCCTGAGATGAAAGTGATACCGAGAGTGACAGAGAACGAGAGACTAAGGAAGTGTGTTTGAGACTGAAGACGGCGACTTTAGTGGTTTCAGCAGGATAAAGGTAGCGATCAGTTAGCTTTCCTTTTTTTAAGAAGCCATGTTACAGGCACTGTTTGGAAAAACCATTTATGGTACGTATCTGTATATTACCAGACCGTGTTTCTTTAAAAATTCAAATATTTCTATGTAAATATCTAATTTTACCACCAGGACACCCGCAGCTTATAGATAATTGTTTGTACACTTTTGTTTTCGTTTCAAAGTTGGTGAGTTTTGTTTATAGTCATGTGCGTTCAATAATTTGGTATTTATGTTACATTAGCACAAATGCTAAGTAAGCATTTTATAAATTTCTGTTCTTTGTAGTTTGGTGTGAGGCATTCTATGTGGGTGTAGACTCACATTTTGTGCATGCAGATTGGTTTTCATGTGACATTTAGGAGTTTTAGTTCATTTTTATCCAAAGCATCCAGCTAGCAAACAGAAACTGGTAGACATATATTTAAAGCAGTTACAGTTTGGATGATTAATGAAATTTAGAGTGTAAACCATTTAAAGTAAACCCTTTATTTCTTTGATCCATTTACGTCCTCTTTATCTCTTCTACTGAAAATTTAGGGTGATTTGCTGTCTACCTGCAAGTTACTGGAATAATTTCATAAAAAATTTTCATGGCTCTTTCTGGCTAAGGAATAATTAGCTTGTAGTATTATTCTTGTAAACCCATTAGCTTTAATTCATCCTTGTACAATTTTTTACAAAAACAACTGAAATAATTCACTGCAGATGATGATTACACAATGGTCTAAAAGGGTCAAACTAAATGTATTTTTGAAAAAGAAGAGACTACTTACGATTTTCATACGACCTTGTAAAACAAAACAATTCTGAATTTGCTTTGTTGGATGATGATTAATATGCACCAATTATTGGATTCATTTCTTTTTTTCTTTGATAATCACTCTTGATTTTTTTTAAGAGCAAACACTTAGTTTATCTAGTGCATTTATTCTGTACTTTAACTTTAAAAAAATATATATATATGATCGACATAATGGCAGTTATCAAATTCAATGCTTCCCTCAAGATTAGCTTGAAATATTTGTGGATAAATGAAAGGAAGAGTGGCTCTGCAGGCATAAGCAGGAAAACATCAACTATTGCAGAAAACATGAAAACACAGCATTCAGATATCAAACTAGCCTCTGTCTCTTTGTGCTCAGTCATTGTTCAGTGTCGCCCAGCAAAAAGATTTTTTAAAAGCATAGATTGAAAAACTTTTAAAAGGTAATTCATGAGCCTCGCCTGTCGCCTCAGTGCTCCCTGCTGTAACAATGGAGGCATTTTGCACTGCACCTTTTTTCGGTTGCATCCATCTGAGACGTGTCTACCTCAATGATAAAGGTAGATCGTTTTCTGTAAATTGTCACACGACCTTTCTTGAGGCTTCCTTCCTCTCCTGCTCCTCGCCTTTAAGATATAATCACAGTTCATGTTTCGCATCACAATGTGGACCAAGTGTCTCTTTGTTTTCTTTCCCAGAGTAAATCTTTGAATCCATCGTAAAGCACGAGTGGAGTTTATTCTGTAGAATGTTCTTTTTCAGTTAAATGTGGACGACACTTGATTTTCACTCACAGAAATGGTAGCTCTGGTGCCCTTGACTTTTTAATCAAAGAACTAAATTTCCTCTAATGTAGCTGCTCATCTTTTGGTTACAATCCAACCGGGATGATTTCATGCTTCGCCCGTCAGTCAGCCAGCTCCAGCTAGATTAAAGAATCTTCTTCTGCAGCCTGAAGTGTCTAAAATAAATCACCCAGCTTTTGACCAGATCCAAAAGATACGCCTTCTGGTACCTGCTAGATGGATGGACGACCTTTTTGTTGCAGTGAAAATTCATACGTTTGATCATGACCTTTTGTAATATCGGAGTGTTTCAGTGGGTGCAGATCCTCGGTGCGGCAGAAATGTTTTTCGCATTAAAACCCACTCACACGGGCAGTTTATGTTCATCACAGTTGTGCATAGCTGCACTCTTGAGCACAGGCCCATTAATTTATTGATGGTTAAAGTAATTTTAATGTCGCTGCTGGGCTTCGTTTTGCCGTGCCTGGAAGTGCCTGCTGCATATGTCGCCCAATCAGGGGAGGAGATTGCATGATTTCTGTCGCAGCTCAGCAGATCACTGCTGAGTCATGATGGCTGTCCTCCATTCCTTAGCTTCCACACCGACGGGCTTTCATGCCTGTCAAAATTAAATGTCAGTGACACTGCTGCCCCAGGTGCACCAGTCACAATGTGAGACCACTGGGCCTTTGACACTGGCTTCAGAGGAGATTATAATCAGACTCAGATTACTCACCTGTTCCCACTCAAACACCTTGCAGAAACAGAGACTTGATCAGCTCACATTATTGCACTCCCACTTCAGTTGTAATTAAATTCTCTTTCTTCTTTTTTTGGTTTGATTCTCGCTTTGTTGAGCAGAAAGTTGCTCCATTTAAAAGAATAGATTATATTCTCTTTGCTGTGTTTCACCTACTTGTCAGCTCAAATCCGTTTCATCGTCTGCCTGCCCGAAGCCAAACTCAGACCGCGGCGGCCATGACAGGCCTTTGAGTTCAGGGTGGAGGTGTTGATCTGCTGTTGACAGGCACTTTCACTGCAAGGGAGAATGCCTTGACGATCATCACATTAAAGCTCATTATTCAGACCCAGCGCTCCTCTCCTGCGTCGATTCGAAGTAAGAGGAGAGGACAAGGCTGACCGCCGAGACCTGAGATTGATGAAAAAGAAAGTGACCTTTAATTGTTTATTTCGTTAAAAAAGTTTGGTGTATCGCTGTGTCTCAACTTTAATAGTTTGTGTCCTGCTGTGGAGTTATGTTCCTCAGTAATCAGATGGATTTATTTTGCTGATCTCTGCAAAGAAGTTGAGTAAAAGGTTGAATCCCTTAGTTTCTTGGACAGTCTGGTTGTTAAATATGCCAAGTAAATTTGTTGATTGTTTCTTGACTGAAATAAATTGAAATAAAATTTCTTCAATGGGTGCCTGGCTTATAAATTGTTGCCAAATTGCAGCTCAGTAAAATGACAGGAAATATTTTGGCTGCGTAAAACAGCAGCTTGAATTTCCCCGAAATTATCTTGACCATCATTTACAATTCAACCCTCAACTTTGGTCATGAAATTTGGGGCCATGATGGAAGGAACAGGATCCCAGACACGAGAAAGAGAAATTATTTTGAATTGTGTCCAGGCTAAAGCTTTGATCATCTGAAACTGAAAAGTGTCTTTAAGGTCAGTACAGTGGAATGGATTCCAGGTGTGGCAGGTGAGCTGAGGTCAGGGGGATTGGAAGAGCTGTCAAATCAAGAAGAAACTTAAATTTATCTTTCAATGCAACAATTAAATCCTTCCCTGTCATCATTAAATGTAGCCTGGGACAAAAGGAGATTTTGGACACAAGAAACAGAAATAAAATTTATTTTATGGGCTTTGGCCTTTGGCAATCCAGGGGCGCTTGGACTGGAGAAATCAGCTCAAGCGGTTTTGGTATTGAGCATCTCGGCCTTCTGTCTTTTTGCCCAGAGGATTTTTCTCCAGTTTATTCCACTTATAGAAAACCCTGGAGGAGTCCCAGAACCACGCTGAAGGGGTTTATATCCTCTTTCTGCTGAGATCGCCTCAGGTCCTCGTCCACCTCTGGCCTCCATGGTCTGAGTCTAAATAGCCAAATAGAAATGGAAGAAAAGTTGCTTGGAAAAAAATTAATGGAGCTAAAAAATAAATAAATAAATAAATAAATACTGGAGCATTTTCACTTTTCTAAAGCAGGAAATTAACTATTGTGTATTTTTAATTTTGTTAAGAACACATGCTATGATTATAGAGCTGATGCTGCTGTTCTTTTCTGTGTAAAAGAGAAGTCAGTTTTGTGAACCATTACACTGAGTACAAGTCTGTTATTCTCAACAAATGTGCTCCTCATGACAACAAATCCATTCAGGTTTATAGAATTGCTTTGTTTTAGAGTGGAATATTATTTTTGGACAGCTTTAATACTCTGTATTCTTATTCTTTCTGGCATTCTTCACTAGTGAAATGGATTTTAATGCACTTTACCTCCAAGTACCATTAAAAAAATGTTTTCAAGATGACTTAAGTTTTGCCATAAAATTCCACATAAATGGCTATTAGCGGACATTTTTGTAAAAATATACAACAAATTTTCATTTTTTCTAGTAGTTTTAGTTAAATCCTCCATTTTGATAGTACTGTAACTCTCAGAAGTTGATATTTTATAACCAAGCAAGAAATTCAAAAGAATAATTCCCACAAACTTGTTACATCTATAAATTGTCTTTCCTTTTAAGGCACACTTAAGAACATATATACGACTCATTTTGTGCTTCTGTGTGTATTATTACTGTTATTTTATTCCATTTACAATGTAAGTGGAAGTGTATGTATATGTAGCTTTTAAACTATTTCACAAGTAATTTCCTTTTTATGAATTTTTCAGCATCTTGTAGCAAGTGTACAGGCGCAGCATGCCCAGGAGACGCCTCCTCACGTGCACAGCGCAGGTGATGCGGTTGATTCTTTTATCTGATGCTAAAGGACATTTTGTGATAACCTTGGTATCGAGACGGCGGAGCTGGCATCTGGAAGATGCGCGGCTGCTTGTGTGTTAGATCAGATACTAATTAAAAGTCAATTAGCCTGCAGACCAGTTGGTGACCGGCCTCTCCAAACATAAGGAGGGCTGGGAAAATAAGAATGTCCCCAAGCTCATTATTTACAGTGACACTGTCCTTACTCGTTGTATTTATTGTGAGCTTCCAACTGTCTGCTCTCCTGCATCTGCCGCTTTTTACTGAACTCTGCAAAAGTCTAAAGCAATGTTTAAGGCTAGAGATAACCCTGATAATTAATCAGAGTTATTTAGGAATAAGCATTTGCTTGTATAAATGAGTCCCACTCTAATAAAATCACTGCTTTATACACTCACCAGGTTCTTCAGATGGAAGTATCAAGGTGGCCTTGGCAACTTCACCAGACATTTTGCTTCATATTACACTCTAATCATAAAGGTTGAACACGGTCAGTAACAGCAATCAGGTTTATTGTGGAGTTTAAAGGGTCCTCAGTTTGTACTGATTTGCTCAAATTAGTTTCTGAAGTACTGAGACTGGCCCACTGGAACAAGCAACAATACCAAATTCAAATTAGCTGAAATGCTCCTCTTTCCCTGCTATTCCTGCAAGTCATTTTCACCACATCTAGATGCATAAATGCATTATGTAGCTGCAATGTGATTGGTTTATTCCTTACTTGTGTTACAAGGAATTCAACATGTGTGCCTGAATTTATTTGATGCAAAGTAATAGATTTTTTGCACCATGTGGGCTACATTATTAATTTGATCAAATTAATAACATTAATGAGATGTTATTACATTAATGTTAATTAATGAATGCTACAAGGTAGCATTCTCTGTTACCTTGTAATTTTTTTGTCAATGACATAATTAATATAATAGATAATTACTAAATTAGTAGAACATTTAGTAGCTGCACAGATACCATGCTCTCCTGAGCAATACTCAAACACTTTGTATTCTCAGTTGAATTTATTTGTTTTAGCCATTCTAGTTAAATAAGGGTAACACAAACTTTCTGAAGAAGCATCTCCATAAAAGTGATAAAGTATGTATTGAAATGTATTAACATTTTGTCCAAATGTGTTAATACACACCCAACAAACAAAGTGTGCATAAAACAGAGTCTAGGTGTTCTCCACATATTAGATCAGTAGAGACCAACATGATGTTGTTTATATGGACACTTAAGCATCATTCTGACAGTGTAACTCTGAAACAGTTTCAGAGATTCCCACCAAATTATGAAAATTGGTTATTAAAATGTTAATTAACAGCCGCAAATGTGTGAAAGGTGAAACTAAGCAGTAAATTGTGCAGCATCACTGGACACAATGCAGTATCAGCTGAATACATTTCAGAAAACCAGATTGATGTTTATCAAAAGTCTTATTCCAGAAAATAATTCAGCTCTTCTGAAAGCAGATCAGGTATAATATTAGGTTTCGGAAATAAGAATAAACATTCCGTCTTGTACCCTTTTATAATTAGCAGTAATTTATCAATACATGACATCTTAGAAGGCCGATTTTTAACAAATATCGGCTGAAAATAAGCATTTTTATATTTAATAAAGAAAAAGTGGTCAAAGTCCAACTTCATGGATCTTCAGAGAACATGAACTACTGATCGAAAAACACCTCAGTAGTGAAAAGTGAAGTTTGGCTCCTTGGAAGAAGAATATAAAGAGAGAAGTGATGACTCGAGACATTTGCACAGGAGTGTTCATTCATCTTTCATCACTTGACTTTGGTGCATTTTTTTGTGCTAGACATTAGACGAGCTATAGGAGAGATTTTCCCTGCAGCCACTTTAAAAGATTTCAAGAAACTCTTATTCCTTGGCAAGAAAACATGAAGAAATGGGGCAGTCAGTGACCTCTGTGCAGCACCATCTACAAATGATCAGAGTATCTTTGTTTTTGTTGGTTAAGTTGTTTATTTTCTATCATAAAATTCACTCACTTTCTTAAATTGTTGATGAAATAGCAAGAAAAATGTCGTGCACTATTCACAGTAACTACTATCTAATACTGCGATTGATTTTTTTCAGCATAAGTAATTATGGGCTGCTGCACTGACAGCTGTCAGGAGAGTGTTTGTAAATCCTGTGGCTGAATTACTAGCCTCACAGTGGGATCATTTATCGCCTCCTTTTAAATGTCTGGGACCAAGTGTTAGAGAGATGCATTCACATAAAGACAAGTGGAACAGTTAAAGATGACACAGAAAAATGAAGAGAGGCAAAAGTTATGGCAAAATGCAGAAATTAAATGCCAAAAATACCAAAAATGAAAGCATCCAAGAAAAAATTAGAAAAGATATGAAGCTCAGAAATTAGAGAATTAACAGCTGTACAAGAGTCAAATCTAAAACACAGATTTAGATTGTGACTCTTCCACTTGAAAACTTTTTCTCACACATGATTCAACTTACAGGATAAATTAATGGCTTTCAAACATGTGTTGCAAACATAATAATATGCTATGATAAATGATAAAACTGCAACATTTACTCAGATTTAAAAAGGTTTGCCTCCATTATGTTAATCACATTCTATTTATGAAGCATAACATAAGGTAGATATGTGCTGCATACTTCCACTCACAACTGCACTGACTAATAAACAGACAGCCAAACCAAAAAGGAGCAGCGACTGCTTCCTGCTGAAATTAGACCCAGTTTTTCCTCTGCTCACTGTTCTACATGACACTCTGTACTTGTAATTGGTTCATTTTGGCTGCTCTGATGAGTGTTAGTTGTCTTGTAAGCTGCCACAGAAATACTTTTATTGGCTTATAAGTGCACCTGCTGTAATTTATTGTGTCCCCACAGGGCTTGTTGGCTGAGAAATAAACACGCCTGTTGTGGAGGTGACACACTAATAAAAGACTCTGCAGAGTTGTCTGAAATTATGCTGAGTCTTTGGTGTTGTCATGCTATTTTTGGTTGGCATTATATGTGGGATTTACTGCGTCTAAGCATTTTGCAGCCGAATATTAGCCAATCATAACCAGCTTGTTAAGATAACACCCATAATCTGATTAAAGATAGCATGAGGATTGTTTCCTTGTTATCCTTCAAATGCACCAGAACAGCATATTATCATATGTGCTTAATAAATATCTTTATTATGAGGCCCATTTTGTTCTGCCACCTCCTCAGAATGATTTGTCTTAAACAAATTAAGATTACGTTACATCTACAAGATCTGCATTTGTAATATTTGTCTAAAAGTTTATAACAGAGTTATTAGAATCCACCTTATACAGATGGGTCTGAAACCTCCACCAGAATAATCCTTAACAACCAGGACGTAATGATTCAATTCAAATTAATGTGGAGTCATAGAAGTAGACATTGTTTTTTTATAGCTTGAATGTAATAGTTAATCACAAAACAGGATAGAAAAGCTTTACTTTATGACTCATATCTTTTAACACCAGTAAGCAGGAGCTGGTGTCGTGAAACTTGAAGATGTTTCTCCACTTTAACACACCTGAATGAAAAAAATTGCAATTAGTAGGCATGTGAAGGACCTCCGCTTGATTTTAGGTCACACCTAAAATGTTCAGGACTGTCGGAGCCTATTAAGAATTAGATTAATTTATTTTTTTGCTAAATTATTAATGTTACAGATCCAAGATTATGTGAATGGTAGATCTATTGTTGGTTTATTTGTTTTGCTCAGACCCTGCTGTGATTGATCTGACTGAAGGAGTGAAACAGTTTTTCTACCACAAAATTAACATTTATATTTAAATTTTTTCTATGAAGTCAACTCGTAGAATATTTCTGTTATTTTTATAAGTAAAGAAAACTTTTCAAAAACCTCCTAAAAAAAACTACTTTGGCATTTTTTGATTTTTTCGACCTTAAAATGTTGCAAGAGTAGCCATAACAAGGACACTGTCCTTTAAGTTCAGGATAAGCTGACAATGGAAATGACTATCAGCTCATAATTTTACATAACAGTCCCTTACAACAGACTGCTAGCAAATTACAGAGAAGCTATTTTAGCTCATTGTTAGCAGGCACACTGTGCCTCTAAGACTGGAATGAATGTACCAGTCAGTATGAAAGTTTCTGTCTGTGACTGACAAAATTACCAAAACTGCCACACAAAGATGCAGAAAGGCCATCAGTTAACAATGCCATCTTTATGCTAGCTAGTAGAAAAAGCTGTATTTTTTTTTTTTTTTTTGTGAGAATAAAGGCACATTGAAAAGTTTAAGTAAAAAAAAAAACACACACAAAGATTAGACCAATCTCAAAATTAAAGTCTGGTTTGGAAGCATCCAAGATACCCCAAGAGTTCATTGTCCCTTGCTACCTGTCTTCGTGGTTGAAAGCGAAGTTTCCCATGGTGATAACTGGATAAACTGAAGGACACTCCCCAACTGGTTACAAGCAGAGAGAGTGAAAAGTGGATCACCGCCACTTATCACGTCAGGATTTCACTTCAGCTCTGCCTCCCACAGGTCTGGGTCAGGTGAGATGAACAATTCACAGCACATCCTTTCCTTATGCTATCACAGCAGAGCCTCTAAAAAGGCTTTCAGGCCCGCCCCTCCTCCCCCCCGTCCCGATTCGGCTCCGTGGGACACACCAGCTGCCCTCCTCATGAAGAAATGCCTCATCAAGCACTCTCCCTGTGGGTGTCCGCCGCTAAGTGCGAAAGTGACTGGGAGCCGACGACGTAGCTGCCGGCAAATACCTCCACCTGCCTTTTTCTTTATTAATGACGCTCAGCCCAAGACTCTGAACAGGGTGCTAGAAAAGAACAAGGTGTTTCCAAGCAGGTATACAATTTATATGAATTATTAACGCTTACTGTAATATTCATTATTTTTTATTTTTCCCCTCTGTTATTTGCAGAGTGTGAGCAGCTAAATATTTTAACACAAATGACAAGACATATTAACCCTTCACTTGTGGAACCGTTAAAGTCTTAGTTTAGCCCTCAGGATATGTAGAAGAAACACGTCAGAATCTGGGAGATTGCATTTTGCATTCCACACGCGTTTGTATTCATCAAAGGTCAGAAAAGGCTTTCATGTGTTTTTCTAAAAGGCCACGGACAAACATGTTTGGTCTTGTTGGCTTATTAAATTACAGAAAATCCCAGTGAACCTTAAAATAAAGTTAATTGGACAAGTTATTTCAGTGTTTCTGTCCTGCTTAAAAAACAAGTTCACATTCTTTACTTTTTTGAAAACAGACCGCAGAGGGAAGGCAGTCTCATCTTTTCTCCAGTTTCCTCATTATAGTCATGACAACACATCATTTCTGGCAACGCCCACATTTGTTTCCTTTCACTGCCAATCAGGTAATTGGGGTTAGCTCTGAGCCGGCTTCACAGAGATAAAATGATTAATGTAAAACAGAGTGCTGCCACAGCCGAGTTGTGCTTCCTAAATGAGGGCCATTTTAATGAGTGATGTTAAGACTCTGAGATTAAGACTGAAAAATGAACCAAGAAATTAGATAAAATGCGAGGAATAAATAATGAGCTGACCTTATCTGTGAAACCTGCTGAAGATTTGGCAAATTAGCTGAATAACTGGCTCGACTGGAGACAGTTTGGATATAATCAATTCCCTGATCCTATCTGCTTATTGAAGTGTCTACATAATGAATGAAAACTAACTTTGTCTCAGCCAGAATCTTGTTTTTCTGCTGCTTTTCATTTTTCACGTCAGGAGTCTCTCTCTCTTTTTTCCAGTGACGTCTCAGACAAGCAACACTTTGTTACTTCACTTCTTAAATCCACACGCAGCGCTTAACATTCCCACATAACCCACAGCCCACACAGCTGCTTGTGGCTCTTAGATTTTATTCCTAATGCGAGCAGGCAACCAAATTTGTGCTCCATACAGTGTCTGTGTCAGTGGTGGGAGGATCATTAATCATTTCTCTTCTCCAGTAAAGATCATTATTCCTCACACTGAGCGTGTGCTGCTCCCACATGCAGGAGGCAACAATCTATGTGTCAATGGCAGCCTGTGGCTGGCAGGTTATGCTTTTATTTTTATATTTATTTAGCTTGTATTCCCTCCCGTAGAAACACATATTGTTAAATGTTACCGGCGTCCATTTTTCTTGCTTTGCAGAAACGTAATGAATTCAGGTTGGAGGGAACCCGATGGCACACCTGCTGGTGTTGATAAAGGCTCAGTGGAGGGCAGATATGTTACTTACCCTGCAAAGGCTGCACCAGGATCATGTATAAAGTAATGGCGACCATATGGTATTTAACCATGATGTCACTGTAGAAAGTGATCCTGCTGTAAATGGCAGGAGGACTAATGAGTCATGAGCTGTTTTCTAAAGGGAGTAATTCAATTTATATTGGACCTCTTCCTCTTTTTATCCATATAAATAATGATCCTTTGCTGGTACCACACTGAGATTTGACTTCATTCCAACCACTTTTCTGTGATTAAATTACTTTCGAAAGTTGTTCTTGTTCCTGTTTTTAAAACTGAATATCTCTGTTTTATAATATTAAATGAAGAAAAAAGTCAAATCTTTACTGTACGTTTTGCAATAAGGCATTTTTTTCTGTTTCCATTGGAATAAAAAGTACTGCCAGTGGGCACCGGGTGGCTCTGCTGGTAGGGTGTGAGCATCGTCTGCAGATGCTGTAGTCTTTGATACGGTTGTCCTGGTTTTGATTTTCAGTTTCAGACCATTTGCTTCATGTCTTCTCCTTATTGTTCAATAAAGGCCACTAGTCCCTAAAAACAACTACTAACTCTGTCAAGGTAAAGGTAGCTTTTATTTCATGGTCAATACAGTTTTTGACTAAACAATGTTTACATGTTTTAGTTTTTAACTGTTGTGTAAACTGAGAATGAAGTTGGCTAAAACAGAATTGGTCAGACTCCAACAAAAAAGCAAAAATAGAAATTGTTCTAAGGCTGAGGGAAAAATGAGGCTGTTTTTCCCTCATCTTTGACAGATGAGAGTTAAACATTTAAGGTCATCTCTACGGATATTTTTGTGGAACTCAACTTAAAATTATTAGATTTTTATAGGTTGAATGAAAACTGTTTATGTGCTCAAAGCTTTAGACTGACAAACAAGCCCCATAGTCCTGGATATTCTAATATGAATGTGATCATATATTGTTTAAATATGATGATCATTTTAGCTGCAGGCACAAATGACTATAAGAGCTTCTTAAAGAAAGGCTTTGGGGGAGAAGAAAAAAACAACTTCAAATACAAAATTTATAATAATCCATAACTAATAAATAAAGTTGTAGCTAAACCTTTCAAAAAACTATTTCATGTATGTTTTTTATTTTATTTTATTTTGTAGAAAATGTGCCAGAAAGCTGGAAAAAGCACCAAAGTGTTGTTGATGTAAGGTCCAACGTGTGAATCCGTTTCAGACATTTTCAGTGGAAAAAATATTTTTTAGATTAATAAACTGGCATAGCTCAAGCTTTTTCAAGTAAAATAATAAAAAAAAAATATCAGTTCCCACAGACTGTTTGAACTTTTAGGATTTAAAAACATTTTTTTTTCTTTCTTTTCAGCCAAAAGTGTAACGCCACAGTATTTAGTCAGAAATGCGCGTGTTGTAAAAGCCAGTTACCTAATCATTGCAGTGAGAGGGTAATGCAGACAGAGAGGGTGAGTCTGGAACAGATGGACGTATACATGAACAGATGGACCTGCTCGCTCCACCTCTGAGCATTCACATGCTTTTTGGAGCAAAGCCTTCTGACTTTTTGCTGCAGTGGCGTGAGCTTGGCCATTAAGTCAAGTTTAGAAAGCACGGAGGGAAAAGCAGAATCAATATTTGTGTGTAGGTGACGGAGGATGGAGGTTTCTGAAATAATTCTGCTGCATGTCCTTGATATTTAAGGAAGGCAGTGTTGCGTGGTGACTGCTTTACTTAGGGGAGGTGATGTGCAGAAGGTGAAAGAGATTCACCTCTTTAAGTTCTGCTGTTCATCAGTGTTTTGATGTGAAAAACAAAATGTGTCTGGCAGCTTTAGTTGTAGGAAGACCAGGTACCCGTGATTGAAGGCTTGACATTTGTCACTGTCTTCCTGCTGAATGTGGAAAGTAAAGAGGCACGGCCTCTGTGTTGTTTTGTGTAGGTTGTATTTGGAGCTTACAGAAAAAGAAGAGGTAGCATATTGTCTTTTTTCTCCTGCAAGTGTTGATGGATAAAAACAGCTTGCATTGATTGACAGAACGAACATTTTCCCTGGTATTCTGGCTTTACAGACAAAGACCTTGCTCTGATGTGGTGCTTTGAAAGGTCCAACAAGGAGATGGACATCCTTATACTGTTTTACTCTTTGGTACCTGATGTAGCGCTTCTTTTTCAGCCATTATGGCTGCAGCAGAGCCCAATAAATCACATGCTGGAGTGGCTTTAATACAGTTTTTTTCCATACTGCTGTGGGCAGACTGGGCCAGCTGTAGCAGCTTTAAACTCCTACATTTAATTATCTCTCTGGGTATGTCCTTCCAAAATATGTGCTTTGGCAGAGTAGAGGCTGGACTGGTTGCACAACTCAATATCTGAACCTGGTAATTGAAGAAGTTTACAGTAAATGACACAGTCTGACTAATGAAATGAGACAACTGGGCTTTTGAAGAAAAGCCCAAAACAACAAGGTATGAGTACTGAGGCGTACTACTCCATCTTACCACCATAAACATTTGAAACATTGTTAAAAACTTTGCTCTCTGTGTGAGCAGAAGTTCAGGGTAACGCACCCCATTCCCAAATTGGCTTCTGCTCCAAAGAGATGTTTGGAAAACTTCCAAAGGGACGAGTCAGCTTCATCATTTGCCCGAACTGAACTCCTCACCTCGTCTTCAAGGCTACGCTGCAATGGATTCTCATTTTAGCTGCTGATCCATAGATGGTTGGAACTGTTTTTGCTCCGCTCTTGTCTTCATTTTTGAAGATATCACTATTGCTCCCTCTTGCTCTTGACATCCTATCTGACCCTGTTTGATTTTGTTTTTTTACTCCAAACTTAGTATTGTCTTTTTTGTCAAATTCTCCCTTAATTTGTGGAACTTCACCTCTTGAAATGGATGAATGCACAACTGGATTCCACATTAGTTTCAGTATTATCAAAGACAAAACATGGCTCCAAGTTGTTTTAAATCTCAGTTACAAAATTAAGCATGCAGCTTTTGACATCTTCCTCTTATGAGCAGTTATGTGTTTTCAGTCGCCTACCTGTGTACTGACTACAATGCAGACCTTTGTAAATCTGGTTGCAGGGTTAAATGAAATGCTTTCTTTTGTTGTACTCAATTAAAATCTGAACTGTAAAGCTCTACCAAAACTACACAAATGGAGTCGGATGTAGAACGGAGTACAACTGTGCATCCTCAGAGCTCAGCATTCTGTTTTTGTGTGCTTGTAGTTCTTTATCCAGTCATTAAATTCCTGTAGAGAATCCACCAGCAGACCTCCTGATGTGCAAAGTGCATAAAGGCTTTCCTGGACTCAAATATTAGTTTAGCAGTTCTGCACAGGATGACTGAAAATCTCTTAATGGGATAGTTTAAAGAGATGCTCTTACTTCAAGTACACTATTCTTATTTGTAAGTGGCTGGATCCTCGACACGGAGAGATGCTCACACACAAAATGCATCCAGACTGCTGGCAGTAATTTAATCAGCTTTCACGCGGCTGTGTCCCTCCGCCCACGCTCCCTGTCCCTGTGAATATTAAAAAACTAAAGGAAATGTCTTCTTATATATTTGGCACATCTGTTCCCAGTGATTCCTGCCGTGGCTGTTCTTCCATTCCCCATCACTTTATCCAATTTCACGCCGCCGAACGAGACAACATAGACATTATCTTGGCTCCGACCACGAATTTACAGGAAGCTGAGGCTTTCTCAGTGAGGACTCCTGTAAAAGGGGCAGAAATGGAAGGAGATGTCCCACAATTCTGACATAATGGAAATGCAAGATCAGCTGTATTCACTTCAGATGATGGCTCCCCAATTACACTTTAGCTGTCCATGTCACTTTTCTTCTCACAGATCCAGCAATATTATCCATACTGCTCTGGTCGCTCACTACCATGCGACTGATTCACTGAAAATCTCATTTTCCTCTTGCACAGTCTTTCACTTTAAGACACGTTATTTAACACATCTCACCAATGTGCAGGCACCTACAGGCACCAACCTGACTTTCTTTGATCTGCCAATGATATTAAACGTCTTTGTGAGATGATGAGAGCAGGATTCAACTCAGAGTTCACCACTGACCACGTTGCTCTTTCCTCAACTTTACACACTGAATCCTGTATCCTGTAGCTTTAGCGCCAAATGTTTAGAGCAGCATTCTGCAACCCCGGTCCTCAAGAGCAACTTAGATTAAAACTAGCTTCTGCATATTAGCAAAGGACAGCAGACTGTGTTGTAAAATAAAGGAGCAAGTTCATGCATACAGATTTCTGTGATGTCAAAAGGCCGAACAGCCACCCACCACCCTAAAAACAAAATAAGTTCATTGGCTAAAAATGCTAAAATTCTCTGTGATCTGTTTATTAATAGCTTAAGGAACAACATTGCAGTTTTTATCAAGATAGTCCAGCCAAGGCTCTTGAGACATGAGACCCCTGTAGCTCAAAGAGTTAAGAAATGTTGATGTGAGAGATCCTTATGAGTTTGGAATCACCACGCAGAGGAGTCCTGTCAGGACTTATGCTTAACCTTGTCAGGGATAATAAAACAAGGCGCTACAGATGAAAATGCTCACTAGCGTAGCAATCTTCAGGGCTCATTTGATTCACTGTGCCAGAAATCATCAGCACAAAGTGGTTCCATATGTCAAGTGAGTCTGCTCTTCTATTTTCTTTACATTTTTGTAGACTAAAGTCCTGAATTGTTTATTGCATGTGACATCCCCCCTGTCAAAATAAGCCCTATTCTGAAGATTAAACAGAAAACTTTGGTAAAATAACGGATTTCCACCATTTTGAATGCCAGTCAATCATAAATATGACTTTTCCAAACCCATGATGCTCTTTTATCTTTATTAAACTTACTGTGTGGATCTGTCTGGATGTATTAATTGACATAGCATTTTAATTCAGCCTTTTCTTCAAGTGTCAGTATTTCTGTGTGGAGACAAATTATGCAGATAGATGAGTACAAACAGTTGATTTCCACCAGGTACAGGCTGGAAGAATACCTAGAATTATTTCCAAATTGTAGAGAAAGAGGTTTAGGTTTGAAAAGATTAAGAAGATTAAAAGCATCAGCTGTTCTAGTTTGCCATGCATGTTCACTGCTATCTCAGATTTCTGTTTTTTTTTTTGTTTTGTTTGTTTTTTACAGAAGTAAAACTGTATTTTATCTTTTTGCAGGTCATCATCTTTAACTTTCAGAACTGCTCAACACATGTTCATTTCCTCTGATTTCTTCCATTATGTGTTTTCATCCACAGTGTTGACTGTTTTTGGTTGCCTGCTGTTGTTAAGTTATTCTGAGGTTACTTTCAACTTTTTATGCATAAATACTTTCCCACTCGTGACTGAAAATAGACTGGAACACATTCAGAGTCAAAGTGAGATAGGTTACAGGAAATCGTTTGAGACCGTTTCTGCATTTGAATCCACTTTTTGTTTTCAACTGCTGTTAGAATTGGTTATAATGGTCACTGACTGACTTCAGACATCCTACAGAAAATAAAGCCATAATTGATACTCGTATCTTTTTTTAAATATGCTGGTAGTTATGGTAGCTGATCTTATTTTCTGTTATAACCTGTTGTGCTTCAACCTGGTTGTGCAGATTGAAGCACAACCACAAGTTGTGTCATTTTTAGGGTTGAGACATGACAGAATGTGACAGTAAAAACGGTTACATATCAATCAATCAATCAGTCAAATTTTATTTGTATAGCACATTTGAGCACAAGGCATTTCAAAGTGCTTTACATCATAAAAAATCAGATATACAGAAAATGCAACATAAAATCAACAATAAAACAACAGTAAAAACACAACATCCATCAATAACTCTAATTGAGAATGTTTCAAATAAAGTCTTAAACAGGTTTGGGTTTTTGTCAAATTTGCATCCAAACGGTGTACCAATTACATTCATCATTAAATTTGTAAATGATTACATTTCAAATACAGTTCTCAACAGGTGGGTTTTAAATCGAGATTTAAAGGCTCCCAGTGTTTCAGCTGCTTTACAGTTTTCTGGAAGTTCCAAATTTTTGGTGCATAGAAACTGAATGCTTGTTTGGTTCTGGTTCTGGGGATGCAGAACCAGAACCAGAACCTGAGAGGTCTGGAAGGTTGATACAACAACAGATCTTTAATGTATTGTGGTGCTAAACCGTTCAGTGATTTATAAACTAACAACAGTATTTTAAAGTCTATCCTCTGAGCTACAGGGAGCCAGTGTAGGGACTTTAAAACTGGTGTTATGTGCTTCATCTTCCTGGTTTTAGTGAGAACAGCAGCAGCAGCGTTCTGGATCAGCTGCAGCTGTTTGATTGATTTATTGGACAGTCCTGTGAAGACGCTGTTGCAGTAATCAATGCGGCTGAAGATAAACGCATGGATGAGTTTCTCTAGATCGCGCTGAGACAGTAGTCCTCTAATCCTGGAGATGTTCTTCAGGTGATAGAAGGCCGACTTTGTGACTGTCTTAATGCGGCTCTGAAGGTTCAGGTCAGAGTCCATCACTACTCCCAGGTTTCGGGCCTGATCACTGGTTTTCAGTTGTAATAACTGAAGCTGTGCATTGATTCTAGTTCGCTCCTTTTTAGATCCAAAGATAATAACTTCAGTTTTGTTTCTGTTCAGCTGGAGAAAGTTTTGGCACATCCACACATGTATCTGTTCTAAGCATCTGTTCAGTGATTGGATGGGTTCAGAGTCACCTGGTGACATCATAATGTAGAGCTGTGTATCATCCGCGTAGTTATGGTAGCTAATCTTATTTCCTGTAATAACCTGAGCCAGTGGGAGCATATAAATATTGAATAGGAGGGGTCCTAGGATTGAACCTTGGGGTACCCCACATGTGACCTTTGACCTCTCTGATGAGAAGTTTCCGATTGAAACAAAGAAATCCCTGTTCTTTATGTAAGATTCAAACCAGTTGAGCACTGGATCGGAGAGTCCGACCCAACTCTCCAGTCGATTCAGTAAAATGTCGTGGTCAACAGTGTCGAAAGCTGCACTGAGGTCCAACAGAACCAGCACTGTGGTTCTTCTTCCTTAGTGCTGGTGAAGAGTTAAAAAGTGTCCTCCAGCAGAACGTCTGCTGTGTACCTGATGAACACATTTCCCTGAGCAGGTAACTAGAAATCTGACTGAACCACTTAGGTTTTCTGTTTAGCAGCAAAAATTCTCTGAAATGTCAGATGCACTCTGGAACAACAACCGAACTCTAGTTAATGTAAGGTGAAGCTGATTTAATTTTTTTTAAGGAGAGAATACTGCTTTTCAGCTCTGAGTCTGAAATAAATGTTAATGCAATCAAAAGGGACAGTATTAATGTGTTTCACTGAATTCTAATCTTGTTGGACCTGAAGGAAAAATACGCCCAGTTTCCTGCCCCCTTATTGTTCAGGCCGGCCCTATATTCATGGTAATTCACTTGCTGATGAAGGAGTTATGAAGAAACACCCAAAATCTCAGTTAAGATGCAAATTGGAGGGTTTGGCAAGCAGATGATTATTATTTTTGCCATTGTTGTGGCAATTATAACTTCACAGAATGGTTGGCGTTTAACATAATCCTCAATGTGCGAGGGAATCCTCCCACTCTTGGCATTTTGTACATTTAATATGATTGAAACAATTGGCCAACAATCTCCATCAGCAGAGATTTTCCATTCCTTTTGCCAGCTCCTTTTGTCTTCTTTTCTGCCTGCCAGAAAGCAGCACAACTCTAAACCTTCTCTTGTCTTTTCATGATTACTCTGAAGCAGAAATGTAGTTTGTTAAATTTTAGCTGGAAAAACTGAAGACTTTTTTTGTGATCACAAGTTATTGCTGAAATGTCTGTTGTCTCATTTTCATGGATCAACAGCTTTGCCTCTCAGCAGATATGACATTTTTCTCTTTCACGCGACTGCAAGCTGCTGTCAGGTCAGTGTATTCTACGGTTATTGTCTGAAGTATTTTTTCTTCATTTTTAAGAGGAAAACATAATTTTTTTATCATTCTTCAAAGTAAAGCAATTGTGTCCTCAATTCTTACATTGTGAGGAAAAAGATCACATGGTTAAGGAAAGAAATTAAGATTTCTATGGAAACGGTTTTACTTTATCTTTATGAATAATATTTTAAAAAGGAGAAAATATGGCAAAAAATTGCCATAATTCACCAAAATGTCCAGAAGATTTACAATAGAAGGATTGTTTATTGAATTTAAAACTTCATACAGTTTTACAGCTGCAAAACCTTCAAATCTTGAAAGTTCAAATTAAACAAGTAAATCAATAGAGAGGCAGATTTAGAGATCAGCAGTTCAGCCAAAAAACTAGAAAAATCAAAAGCAGGAAGCAGAGCATTCTGGGTAAATATAACCAAAATAAACGTGCGTCCAGTGCTAGTGGGAGAACGAACTCTTTGGCCATATTTACCAAAGACAAAAGAGAAATCCTACAGCTGCTTAAATCTGACTCCACTACACTGTAGTTTACACTTTGTGAAGAAGAAGGTTGCTCTCTGTGTTTCCTTCAGAGGTTTTTGTGTCTTTTCCTTCTTGATGCAGCGCCACTGGGAACAGGTTTTTAAACGGGCTTGGTTCTTTTGACACAGTGCAACATAAAAGCAAATCCCACCAGCTGAAAATTTAACAAATGTTGCAATTTTGGTCTCCAATCAAACCGAGTCGACTAGACTAGTAGGTTAAGTCTTCTATTCGACTGAGGTAGAGTCGCTGGATAAATAAACAGCAGACTGTACTTTACATGGACCCAAGGTTTCTTCGTAAATGCGGTCTTTTACTCAGTCAGTGGCATCTCTCAATGTAGCATATGGAGTTTATGTTAAAGAAAGCTTTAAAACATAGTTTCCAGGCTTTGGGCCAAACTGCACAGTCCTGTAGAATCTGAAAAATTCCAACTTTTAATTAATGATGGTTCTACCTTTTTGCTGTGTGTGTTTTCCCAAACAGACTAAGAAAACAGCAGGACACGTTTCGCTGTGCCTTACTTTGCATGAATTTATGAACATTTTCAGCTTCCTCCCTGCCAGGTGTCTTATGTACTGCTGCCTTCACATGCAAAAAAAAAAATAAAAAAAAAAAATACCAGCTCCTGTTTCTGCACATGGATGGAAATCCATAAAAGAATCATCTGAAACAGCAAGCTTCCACATTCAAAGCCAGCAGAGATTCTTGTTTTTTGTGTTTGCAGCCTGGTGACTAGGAACTTGTTCATCTTTTTTTTAAAAAAGGATGACCTTCCCTTTGCATCTGAAGTTATGTTTTGAATGAAGACACCATCCAAAAAATGTTTCCTTCAACCTTGAAAGTACAAATGTATATATAAAAAAATAAAGTTGATGGTTCTACGTTCCTGTTCATATTATCTTAGCGTGAAAACAATGAAAAGTATTTTTAAAAAGTTACATTTCTCATACAAGAAAACTACAAAAGTAATTATTGTTTTAGTTTCATTACTCTGATAAAGACTGAATGAAAGTGCACTGACTAATTGTTTTGTAAAAGTTTAATTGTTTTCTACTTTATAATGCTGGTAACCATGGAAACTAGACTTTCCTATTTGGAAACTATCTTCTCAAGCAGTCTAATTGTACTATATTGCACACTGGACTTTAATGATCTATTTCATGATGAATCTTGTTCTGCTAAACAGAATATGAAACCTGTAATGACAAAAATTACCAAAATGTTTACTAAGATAACAAATCAGAGAATGGGTGTTATTTTTATGTGAACTGCTGCAGCTAGAAGTCGCCAGTTTCAAATTAAAAAGGAGGTGGCACTTCTGCAGCAATCATTTTTATGCGCTCCATAATTGCATTCATTTATTCATCGATTAAGTCTGCCAGTCGGTATGAATCAAAGCCTAAAGCTGCCCATCTCAGCTCATAGAAATACCTCAGCACCACATCTGTATCTCTGTTAAATTAAAATGTCAAAAAAAAAAAAAAAGTGTCCAAGAGCCTCAAGGATTAGAGATGATGGTGTCACTTCAGAGGCAGTCAAGGTCTGTCAGTCTGCATGCAATATGTCTGCATGACGAAGCAAAACTGAGAAACTGAACTTAAACATAATTACCATGGTTAAAAAGACATTTTTTCAAACCTTTACTCTTTCCTTAAAATACACCCTTCTAGATGTATTATCATGCAGCTAAACTGGTCATGTTCTGTTATTGCTGCACTTTGTCTCAGGGGCTTAATGGATTTTAAACCTTCCTTTCTTTCTTAGAATATAAATCCCAAGCAGTGTTTTTTTTTTTTTTTTTTTTTTTTTTTTTTTTTTTTTTTTCAGAAACCAACCAAACCCTCCTTTTAATCCCTGGTATAGAGGGGATCACTGCACCCTGAGCATCCCACAGCTCAAACAAGCCCTGCTTCTTCACAACTGTTGTCTGAAATCCTTAGCGGTGAATGTTATGAACTTTATTATCTCTGCCTTTTCTGCGTCAGGGGCAACCTTTAACATCTCTCCTCAACCCCCTCTGGCTGTTTCTCTTCTGCCTCTGAGTGAAACGGTGTAAGATGTTAAAAATGATTCTAGATTGGGTTTCCATTGCATTACATTTGGTGTGGCTTATATCCAAGTCATTTCTTTTTTATGTCGCAGAAACAGCAGGATGTAATTTTTGCTCAGCCAGCCCCTCATGTTTCTGTCATGTGGTCAGCAGAAACTGTCCAGGTGCTGCAATTATGTGCTTCTGAGTTCCAGACTTTGCAATTGGTATGAATTCAGTTTGGCAGGGTTTTGACATTTTTATAAGATTTAGAATCATCAATGTTCACATTTTGATGCATTGGAAAACAGGACATGTACACACTGAGACAAGCACGGTGTAGTTTTGTAAACGATTAAGAAAAAAGTCACGACAGGGTGCAGCGCTGCAGAAAATGATGTAGTAGGTATGCCGGGCCAGTCGGTGGCGCTGTAACACTTCCAGAAAAGGACACAAAAACATTGAACTCTTTATACCACACTTTTTCCTTACACTCAACTTCCAATTGAAAAAAGAAATGTGATATTCTATAAACAGGTTGCTTATTAAGCAATGACTTTTTGTGGTTTACCCTCTGTGTGGAGGTTGTCTCCTGGACAACAGTCAAGTCAGCAGTCTTCCCTTTAACAGGGTCGGCAGTGATCTGACAGACATTCTTCTGTTTTAACAACATTTTCTAAGAAATTTAAGTTTGGATTGATCCTAGCTGCAATCCAGATTTATTCAAAACCACAGAAATACATTCTTGAAACTCATAACTATATCTCTATTGAATCTGTATAATGAACACGAATGCTTCACGCATTATAAAGCACATGTAAGTAAGGCTTTTGCAGCTACATTAGTTTCAAACCACATAATTTCTAGACCAATAGCAGGCTCAGTTGGATAGTAGAGATAATTACGCTTTACTGCTGGTATTGATCTCATCAGGAAGCTTCAGGGTCTTATATGCATCAATGCCGTTTGCCTGAAGAACAATTGATCCGAGGGAAGGTCACAGACCATGAGAAATCCCTTACTTTGAACAATAAACTGCCTTGCAGGGGTCCTTGTGAATTTATCCCAAACGCTTTTGAAGCCACAGATAATCTGAGTGAAGTATTAGTAGCCACGCCGAGCTGAAATCCACTCATGTCCCACTGTGAGGAAGAGACGACACGCCATCTAGTCAGATAAGTTGGTTTCCAGTAGGCGATGAGATGCTGCCATTAATCCCTCACCCCTGCCCCATTACTCAGCTCTCCATCAACCCTGGAACAGACAGGCAGATTGTGACAGGTGAGAAAGGAGCCCCGCTGGCCATCACTGGGAGGTGACGCATTCAGAAAGGAAGAAGAAGAAACGACTGGCTGTGTGTGTGAAGTGATTGATGAGAGCAGGGTGACAGCTTGTAGTCTATAGCTATATCTGAACACCACCACACACTGGTGTGATTGACACATTTTGGGGGGAGCGAAAAGGGGAACGAAACGGAACATGTCATTTAATTATTTAAAAGATTTCCACTCTTGCATCAGGTAAGTGTGATTCAGGGGAAGCATAGAGAGGGTGAAATATTTAGGGAGTACATGATCTCTGACCTGAAGTAACGTCTGTCATATTTGATCCCATTTTCTTTAGCAAATGAACCTGTAGAGTATATACTATAATGTAAAATGTTATGAATGGTTGCAGAGCTTAAATATGAATATTGCGCACTATAAATCGTTTTTTCTTCTCTCTGTGCAAAAATCCTGTTTTCAAGGCTGTTGATGATAACTCAACAAAAGCTTCTGAATGCTGAATTCGGCAGCAGTGGGAAGTTTTTAGGCAAAGCTTTTTAGGGCTGGATCTGACTTACAGCTTTAAATAATAGTTTTATATTTTGAGAAGCAACAATGTTGGGGCTTTTTAGCAAAGTGGGAATGCACTGAAGCTCTCTCTCTCTCTCTGTTTTTTTTTTTTAGAAATACTACACACATTAATAGCTACATCAATCTTTTAGGCCAATGGCATGAGGAAGTATAGACCAGGGACACATTAGCATTAATACTGCTCATGGCTTTATTTCAACCTGCCTGTAAAACTGACAGAAGCAGTCATTTCACACAAGATGGAGTGGCAAACAAGTCCTGTACAACACCACAAATAAACTTTGACTCCCTTTTTTATTTGCTCAAGTAAAATGGCTCTAATTTACGATGAACAGTTCTTTTTGTCCTCATTCTGTGCACTTTTATGATCTTGATGAGTCTAAACCTCAGATTGTGGTTTTCAGACACCAGACAGAAAATCAGGAAAAAACAACGGCTAGTCCAAAGAAAATTAAAGAACAACTACTAAAAAGTCTTGCTACTTGCATAAGCAAAAGGGGAGATGTGGTGCAGCGTAAAGTGATTGAATAATTGTCGCATAGCTACCTTTAAATTACACTGTTACACAAAAATACTGCATGATATATTGTCTTTGTTGATCTAAACTATGAAAGTAATCTAAGGCAGCTTTTTAAAAGAACTCCAGTTTATGCATTTTTAAGATCTTTGGGTGTCTGAATTTCTCTGATTGCACGATTTGTCCTTCGAAGGGCAGGATTGGCATCGTGTTCCTGAAAAATGTTTATCCTGCTGTGTAGCCATTCTTATAAAACTCTCAAACTAATACCAGGATAATGTGCAGTCAAGCATGGCTCTACTTAAAAATACAAAACAATTAAATGAAAACTTGAAAAGTGAAGTTTGCTTGGTTTAGATAAAAATACTCTATAATAACCTTTACGGCATTGTTTAATAACTAGGATCAATATGGAATATTTCAACATTATTGAACTGAATTGCCTGTTTTTATTTTTTGGGAGTTATTTTGAGGCAGAATTGAATAAGATCTTTTTTGTTTGTTATATCTGCAAGTGCAGTTAAAAATACGTGGATATCATTCAAAATCATGCCAGATGTCCTTACATGACTTTTCTCCAATGATCATGAAATAAAACAAATTGTACAACAATTGTGGGTCAGCACCAGAATATCACTTTATAGAACTACAAAATGTGGTACTGGAATTAGTACTTGTTAAATTGTATGAATGGTTTCATGGCAACTGACGACAAAGCCCGTGTGAGCTTCCTGTTGCAGCTCAGAGTTACTGTGCTTCACCAGAACCATCCAGCTTTACAGGAGCAGGTTCACATTTGTTCATTTTTATAAGCCTGGGCCACAATCTTTTTTTTTTCTGCTTTCAGCCATATTAAACCAAACTTTAACACCATGACTGCAGAACCACAGAGATTTATATCCACATTCTCAGGTCATTTTATGGAACAGTAGGTATATACCCATATCTTCCTAAATACTGAACTTTCTCTTTAAGACCCCATTGGCACTGATGGGAAGGCCTTTGCATATTGGTAAGCCATGAGGATCTATACATGATGATGGATTACACTGCAGCACTCGCGTCAGATCTCGTCTGTCCCTGTGTCCTCTGCTGCTCTCCTGTTCACACTCCTCTGCCGGTAACTTCTCAATGGGCTTGACAAGAAGTGATGGAAGCTGGTCCTTGAAAGCTAATTCGAATCAGAGGCATGATGTAATGATGCCTTGTTTTTAAATTGATGCTTTGGGAAAATATGCTGTTCTTAAAAATGATTTTTGGTGCTTTGTACCAATCTACCACCGGGAAACTGTTGTGTCCAATCAGCACAGCAGACGAAACACTGAGACTTTTGGGTTGCAGCAGTAGCTATTAGCCTGGAAATGATCAGTGATGGGTAGGTCTGTTCATGAGCTGGTTGTGTTTAAATTAGGCTGGCATTCTGAAACCAACCAATTACAGCAGCACTATTAGCTACAACGGAGTGGTATTTTCACATCGCCGCACATCGCACCCATTTGCCAACTCTGCTCCCAGACTAATTTCTTTGGCAGCTCAATGGTGTCGTATAGTTTGCAGATGGACCAAGATGTATAACCATAATGAAACTGCTACATGGTTTTTATTTTCAGGATTAGAAAGCATGCTGGGATTGCACAACAACTTTTTAAAAACCAGACGACTATGTTTACCTTCACCTTTACTAAGTAGAAAATGTCTGGAGCCACTAAGTCTTCTTGACACTCGGCTAGGGGCGGGAAGTAAACCCATGTATAAATGAATGCTGTAATAAAAGTCTCTTGCTGTGAATTTAAAGAACCACATATTGGTTTATTTATTTCTTGTAACATAAAAAAGAAAAACATCCAGGTTTCACTGGGAGGAAGTGATATTTTGCTTTCCATATTTATGAAAATATATATTGCACCATCATTCTTTTGTAAAATCCATTATAAGCACACATTCCACTCACATAAGCCTTTTATATATCATTAGCTTTTGTTGCTCACATGTAACTGCAGGTAACAGATGCCTGGGTTTGCACCATATACTGGTTTATTTGATGGACAAAACACTTTAATATCATCCAGATGTTTTTTTTTTTTTTTAATTAGCTCTGTATTACAATCACAAACACCAAAATTAACTCATGTTTGAATGAAATGGTGTTTGTAATGGATTTATATATAATAACTTTTCTTTTTATGTGTAATCACTGAGATACCGTATTTTCCGGACTATAATCCTCTACTTTTTTCCCCACGCTTTGAACCATGAGGCTTTTCTGTACATTTTTCTTCAACCACCAGGGGGCGCTTTAGCAGGAAGTGAATCATTGGAAGTCAAAATTGGAAATCAAAGAAGAAAGTGCTGATTTTCATTTAGAACAAACATATGCTAGCAGCAGGCATGACGGAGAAATGTTTTCAAAATCATACCCCCTCATCATGGAAACAGCATGAAGATCATATGATGCAGTTTTTAAGTTGAAGGCTATCGATCTGGCAGTACGGATCAATAGCAGCTGTACATAAACTCCTTGGTTCGGCGTTGGAGACGCTGCGTCCTTGTGGAAAACCGAGAGCGGCTGAGATACCAGCGGCTTTTAGCCCGATGAGGCTTCCAGTTTTTTTTTTTTTTTTTAACTTTGTAAATGCGGTTTATGGTGAGGTGCGCTCTATAGTCCGGAAAATATGGTAAATGAAATTTTCAACAGTATTCTAATTTATGTGTAATGAATATATAATATAACAAGCCTCACTTAATTCCTTACTTTGTCTTAACTATAGCCGTTTTCGCACTGCAAGGAACGGAACGGAACGCTTCGGTCCGGTTCCACCCGAACTGCAGCCCTGTTTGTGTTTGCATATAACTGAGGGCGGCATCGAAGCTGAACCTGACGTCATTATTTTTGAAACTAAACAATGGTTTCGATGTAGCGGCCGAAGCCTTTTCCTCAGAGATGCGGCGGAAAACGTTCTCATTCCTCTTTGACCGATCTAGTTCATTCTGTGCTCGTTCATCAGGGAGTAAGCAGAGGAAAATAAAAAACCTCATCATGGGACCAGGTAACAGGAGAATACTGAGAGGAATTCATCGCAAATTAAAAATAATAAAAATATTACAAAGAGCACTTTTTACAAAATACAGTAAGAACAGTTTAGTGAGAACCAGCTAGAGCCGATCAACGGCTGACTCTAAACCAATCAGCTGCTTCTTGGCCGGCCCAATTGGAACCACAGCTCTTGTGGTTCCAAGGAGCCGGGTGGAACCGGGTCGGAAGTTCTAATGCAAACACGGTTGGCCCTACTTTGAACCCGTTCCGTTCCTTGCAGTGCGAAAACGGCTTATGTGTGTGGTGTTACCACAAAGTTTCAGTGAAAGAATTAAAGCAGCATTATTCCATTTGTTTCTTAGACAATGTGAAGAGATGCACGTTTTAAAAGAACATTATATACTACAATTATACGTTGCAGTTGAGCACAATGTGCTGGTGTGGGATTAAGTTCATCTGCCAGCCTCTGCAATTTATTTTAAATTCAGCATGGTGTTTGTCCTTTGAGTCCCGATGAGTTTCCCGCTCTCTTTCTCTCTCCGCTTATCTCTCTCGCTCTCTGTGTACTCTCATTGTTCACGCCCTTGTCCCCTTTCTCCTAAAGCATAAATAAATTGCAGGGAGCACTGCTTGCAATCCTCTGTGTCCTATCGCTGCCCTGCCTCACTTAGGTGCTGCCTTGTAAAATAAAATATTATGGAGCGGCAGGGCTAAATTACATTAGGCTGCAATGATAAATATGTTCCATAAACCTCCCAACATGTCACCTAAATGACAGAATTTGTTTAATATGACAAATGTGGATGCAGTGGTGTTTAAGTTGCTCGGGATGCGAGCCAGGCTTTCAGGTAGTGGAGTGGCATGTGTAGAACCGTAATGATGAGTGAGGCAGCTGGATGTGTGTGAGTAAAATCCCCTCCTTTCTCATGTTCAGGGCCAACCCCGTCTCTAGCACAGCAGCCATCTGAATTATTTATCCCCTCAGCAGTACGACTACTTTTATTACTGCCATACAGCGGAGGAAAAAAATGCTGCCTGCACCTCAAAGATCTTTTTCATAAACTTCATCTTCTTTCTTCTTTCAAATTAAGGCTTCTGGAAAAAAATACCCTTCATGATCCAGGCATCAAGTTTTCTTTTTTTGTTTGTTTCTGTTGTAAAATAGAAGCTGAACTTTCAAATAATAGGCGTTGATTTGCTGAACAATAAATCCAGATTGCACAAAGTAGCTTCTGTGAACTGTTAAAACTTGTAGGATAATTACTTTGCTAAATATTTTAATTTACTATTCACTACTTCCCGCATTGTATCACGCCTGCTTGCTAAAACTTTAATAACTAAGAGGTTTGTTATAACACCAGAAGTTTTTGGGGTTTTCTAGGAGTAGGAAAAAAGTAGTCACCAGATTTAATTCATGGCGACTGTTCAACAAATCACCAATTTCATACAAAACCACTAAAAACCCTGCAATAAAAATGTGCAAAATCAAAATTAAACGGAACATAAAACAATACACATTAAAAATCACTGTATGGTAGAAGAAATTTAATAGGACCATGACATGTTGCTAGGAAACAAACATGTAATTATGGCTCGATTTAGGTGTTTTGTCAAATTTATTTTCAGATATGATTTTGGTGGTATGGCTGTAAAGACAAACCCCTTCTTAAGCCTTTCCAAGCTTCTGCAAATCAATCGCTTGAGCAAACGATGTGCAGTCACATGAATGAAGCACTCATTACAAAATCAGACAGTGACAGCTTCCGCTATAATGGAGCACTGATTGAGCTGCGCCCCACTTCATACCAGACTGTTCTCCGTAGCAGAGGTGTAACGGCAGCAGGTGAGCATCAAACTCCTTGTGCCGTCTTACTTTTTCCATAAGCTGCACTAAAATAGAAAAGGCGGCTATCAACAGTGGCTGGAAAATGCTTTTTGAAAGGATATTGGTACGTTCCAGACCTTGATCAGAGGGTTTATTTTTGTGCTACAACGTCTGTAAGATTCCTGCTCTGTGAAATAAACCAAGCTTCCTTCTACTTTAATTGCTGTTTAACCGGCAAATAAACTTGTTTGTAGCATTTGGAACATGGCACTGGAAATAAATGAGAACAACACTGAAGAAAATGATTAATTCACAATGACAAGCAGCTTTTTTAAAAGTACTGAGACAAGTTCAAAGCTAAATGTATATATATATATATATATATATATATATATATATATATATATATATTTACGATGCATGCACACATACTGTGTTTGTAGTTCTTTGTTTTAGCCGGGAGCTTGTTTAGCATCTAATTTGTTGGTGGTTGGTGTTAACAGCTGACCTTTCATCATGACAGCAGTAGCCATGTCATCTTTGACTTCTCCTCTGTAGGAGGCACAATACGGCAGACAGGCCAGGTCCTGCCATGTTTGCCCCCATTCCTCCAGACGTTTGCACACTCTGCTGCGAATGCTAATGAGACGGGTTTTGTTGGTCAGGAGGAATTTTAATTGGCAGCCAAGTTGCTCGTGCTCTTGCTTGCTCTTTTCTGGTGCTCTGACTTCTGGCTTGAATGGGAGGGAAGGTGATGTGATATTGGCAGCAAAAGAGTTTGACATTTTTAAAAATTAAACAGTCGAACCAGACAATTCTGAAGAGTGTATACATCAAGCTAAATGTTAAGTGACCTAGCATTAGCTGCAGGCAGAGCGAGTGGAGGTGGAAGACGCGCTTGGTGTTCCCCACATGTTGCACTGACACAAAAACATCCATATATCTCCACTGTTTGTCCTTCCTGTTTTCTCCTCTCTTCCATCTTCTCATCCTGGAAGCAGGTGGCTTTATGACTTTATTGATTCCATTTATTACAACCAAGGGTTTCACACGAATTTGCTATTTAAAAAAATGGATATTACAGCTGTGATTCTGACAGTTCTTTAGAAAAAAGTCCTAGTCCAACAGATGAAGTCTTCTCATCTTAAGGGTGAAGACTTGAACCAATACTTCTTCTGAATAATCCTACTGAGAAGCAGCATTTTGAACTGTTTGGCCCCTTCATTGAAAAATGTGTTGTGGCTGATTCTGATTCAAATTATTCATTTGACACTTCAGGGCTTGTATTGACCTAATTTATGCAGCAATATAGATTTTTTTTTTTCTGTGACACCACCCAGAACAGCGTATTATGAAGAGTGGCATCACATTTATTGATGCTTGCCTCTGGGGAGATTTTCTTCACAATTCTAGGCTCGTTTGAAAACAGTTTCCTCTCTGACAGCTTTACTCGAGGTGGCGTCATCCGCTCCTGGAGGAAAAGGGTGAATGCAAAGTAACTGAAATCTGCTCACAAGGTCTAATTAGTTTCCTTACCTCCAAGTCGCTGAACTGGAATCTAACTATTAAGGTGTTGTAAGATGAAGACCTGACCTTTGACCTTTGTCTGTTATCAGTAAGAATATGAAAAATGTTCCAGGAACATCAATTTGCCATATGAAAGACATATGGAAACGTTGAGAATAGATGTTTTGGAGCCAATCTGGGCTTTGTTCACATGCTCATGTAAATGTGCAGCAGAGGAGAAAATGACTGCTAGGTAATTACCTTCAATAGTACAGGCTTTGACCAATTTGCCTGTGCGTGTTAATTGTGAAATCTCAGCTTCAGGAGATTTGAACAGCTGTGGTAATGAAATGTATCTGAGGGATCATTTAAAAACCCTTCACTGAAAAAGAGTTTGAGTAATTTGGTGGATGAAAATTATAAAAAAAAAAAAAAAAAACCTGACTGCTCCACAGACCAGTACTGTGCTTTCCACTCTATTTTCTTTCCCACAAAGCCACTAAAAAAACCCTCCCAGATGAGTTATGGCTGCAGAGTGAATACATATCATCCACCCTCTTACCCTTTTTCTAAAGCCCCAAAAACCTGTGGCGTGTCATTTATTCTGTGCTTAGGCGTATCTGTCAGGAGCGCGTCTGTTTTGCAGAGGTGAACGCACCTCTAATGTGGCACTTCATATTCCTGAGATGCGCTGCACCTCTGTGGCGGCGCAGCATCCGCCACCAAATCAGTGAGGTCTGTAAAACCGTTGACGGAGGAAGAGCATGTAATGACTATCTTAAAACGCAGCAGACAAAGAGTTTAAGAAATGCTAATGGCTCTGCCCTTTGGTTCAATTACAAACCATAAAGCTTCGCCACTTGAAGTTCTCCTTTCTTGATTTTGATGTTCAAATTATCCAAAGCAATCACAGAAGTCTAAGCTACTTTGAGTCATTTAAACCAATGAATGTCGTAACAAATGAACAAAATATCATTTGAAAAACATTTTTTTAAAGATGCACTACTTGTGCTTTTAGTCAGCTGCTTAATAAACATGTTTTCTGTTATTATTTCTGGCTGTGCTTCTTTATTAGGCTGCATTAGCAGTGTGTTTTGCTTCAGACTGGAAGTAGTGAAAGGCAGTTTTGCTCTTTTGTTTAAATCACTGCTCAGGTTTAATTTCTCCACGCCTGAGAGACAAATGCTGAAATGTTTCATTATGCTGTTGCCCGTTTACTGGTTCTGTCTGAAACAACCAGTACGTTGGTATAAAAATGATTTGTTTTTAGCTTTAATCCGGTTGCTTTTTATTGGTTTTGCATTATTGCTTAAAGAGAAGCACAACTCTTGATTTATAAGTTTACCGTTCCTCTCCTTTTGTGTGTTTTATTTGGTCAGCAGCACCAAGATAGACGGTTCATCTGGTGATTATTATTCATGAGCTTAAGGGACATAAATACACTCTCTCCCATATGTTTGCTTCTGTAGATCACACACATCTACCCACCCACACAAAAATATACTTCCCACCACTGTGCAGTTTTACCTCCGTATATTATTCATAAATTCCTCTGGGTCATATGGTTGCTTGTGGTGAAACGGTGGTAAAAATACTTCAGAGGAAAAACAAGTATCCACTCACATTAACTCCAACACGGGTCTGACGAAGTGTTGCCAACGCTCACAGGAAGGCGGATGGTAAATATTTTCTGAAATCCAGCTGAATGATGGACTCTCTGCTCTTAAGTGTTTACCTTCTGACAGCTCTCTAGTTGTTTGACATTGCCGAGTGAGAGCTGTTCAGGTCTATTGTGTAATGAAATGAAGTGGCTCTCGGATAGACTGGGCATGTCTACTGACAAATAGGTGCTGTCAAATATTAATCTCCTCAAAATGTGTGTTTGTTGTTCCTAATTCTTTTTTTGTAACCAATTTACCTTTTGTCATTTTGAAGATTTCTCCCTGTGCTTTTTGTTCCTGGCCGATGTTGTGATGTTTCTTTAATACCTTCACATAATGTTCTTTTCTAACTACACCATCTGCCAAGTCTTCACAATATGTTGCAAGTTTATAGGACATTTTGGTCCTTTGGGAACCAAAAAGATAATTTTGTAGCTTCAATATGCAAAATGGTGTCTTCTACGGCCTTTTAAATGAAGAAAACTAAATTTCTGGGGGGAAAAAGCTCCTCTATCATCATCAACAGATAATATTGGTTAAAATATTTCTTTTCTTTTTTTTTAAGTTAATCACTGTTTTGTGTCATCATCCAAATAATTTCTTACAGTTTATTTGCTTCTCCTGTCAGGTGTTCACCAGGTATGGAAAGTGCTACATGTTCAACGCAGCAGAGGAGGGGAAGACGCTGCGCACCACCATGAAAGGAGGGACGGGGAACGGCCTGGAGATCATGCTGGACATCCAGCAGGACGAGTACCTGCCCGTCTGGGGGGACACAGGTACGCTCACCAACACACAGACCTTTATTACTGACTCTGAGGGCTGTGAGGAAACATAAAGCTCTTATATTAGAGGCTACAACTTTTTTTATTATTAGTTTTGTTTGCTTTTTTCTCTGTTTTTTTTTCTCATCTGTCATCAAATGCAAACTCTCAAAACTTTTTCCAATATTCAGTCTAGCTGCGAGTAAATTCAAAACTTTGTTTTATTTACTTATTTTCAGAAATAATGTATTTTGTGTAGGCAGAAGTTTTCAGTAAACTAAAATTTCACAGTTTTTGCTCTTGAGATGAAGAATCCAGAAGATTTTTTTTTTTTCTGAGCCATGAATGACATTTGATTGCCTTTTGGGTTTTTTCTGTCCTTTGCTCTTTATCTGAGTACATTGTGGGTGTGATGAGTGTCCATCTCATGCTGTAATTCACATTTTTCCATATGACTCAGCCTTTTCTTTACACACTATCAGCTTAGACTCATTTTTGTCGTTGTCATTTTTCCTATTGAATTTAAGTCCAATGACCTTATATAAGACATTTATACATTTATAATCTCTCATTTCAGAGCAAAGTACATTAAATGGTGCAAATCTATTAAACCTTTTTATTTCCTGACAGAGAATCTCTTGGCAGGTCATCTGGATTATTTCTGCTTCTTTTTATAAAGTCTTTTTAGGGACACTTGGCCTGAAGTAATGAGAGTAGAAAGCAAATAAAACATGAAAATGAAGTAAAGAATAGTTTTACTTCCAAACTGCTTTTCCAATACAATGAGTTCAGTCTTTTTACTTGCCTTGTAAGAATCCAGGGCTGTCTGGGACTGAAGCATACAGCCAGCTACCTAAAATGTTCCTTTGACCTTTTTTTATGCAATAAAGTGATTTTGTTGCATGTTAGCAGGGCCAACTGGTGGCTTTCCATACTTTTGGAAGATGTCACAAAAATATATTTTTAAATTAATCTCCAGAGGAAGCAGCATCTAAAACGTATGACTTTAAGACCTGCGATAGGTGTCTGTGTGCTGAGTTTGAACATAGTAAGTCTTTGGAGTGAATTAAAGTATGATCTGGTTGAGGTTGTTCTGTGATCTCTGGCATTATTGCAGGAAATAGGTAATTGATTACCGCAGTTTTATTTCTTCTTGTTTCTTTCTTTGCTGTTCTGCTGGTCAAAGTTGAGCTTAGCAAAGTCAAAGAGAGAAGTACAAATATGGACGTCTATTAATCAAGACAACTTTAAGAGGAAGTCTGGCATTTGGGAGATGATTTAAAACCTTTGCACAGTACCGTCTTTTGACGACATCCAGTTTAAAACTCTAAACTGAAAGTAGAAGCTCTGGCATAATGAGCTTAATCAGAATCAAAAGGGAGGCTTGGTAAGAGACCCTCTCACATAACACGAGGCCTGATCACCATCTTGACAGATGGTTGCAGTCATTTTTTATTTTTTTATTTTTTGGGTTGTGAAATTTTTGCAAAGTGTTTTTCTTTTTCTTCTGCTTCTGGAGCTCTACCGCTGTGATTTTTTTTTTTTTACATCTGTTGATTTCTAATCAAAATAGAGGAGCCTCTGGACATCTCAAAATATATTGCTAGAAAAGGCTAACATCATTCGCCAGAAATGTTTCTGAAAAAGTTAAGAGCTTCTCCTGACTCACATTAGGCTGTTTGTTGTGTTAAATCCTTGAAATATCCTATTCTTTCCTTTTATTTTTTCAAAACATTTCTATTCAAAATTACAGTTAGGTATTTCAAACTAAGCCATGAAACTCCTTCTTTAAACTCCAGAGAGAAGTGAGCAAGCCTTTAATAGAAGCTGGATTTTCCATCAGCTCAGAAAACTTTGTAGTTTTAATTTCTATCAGAAAACTTTCTGGCCTGTAAATGTAGAATATTAAGTGTTTGGGTCTTTAATTTATCTCATTTGTCTTTGTATTTCTCACTAATTGCATCATTACTATATAGACATAAGTGTAATTAACTAAAAATAATCATTGCTCATGTGTGGATTATTTGATTGGTTTATGCATCTTGAGTTTGATAAATATCTAGACCTTCTTAAATTTGTGATAAAGAATGCTCACTGGAGAAAAAAACATCGCTCAGACAGATTTTGATATATTATGTGATTAACTGGGGGAATAATTGAGACTGATTATTTATGTAGATTACTATTTTTTGCTGTTGCACATCAATCTGCTTCATGGGGCTTAAAACATAAATATTCCCATAAATGCTGCCATCTATTCTGAAATCAGTGAATAACAGAACTGCATTTCAGCCACAAGGAGAAACAAAAAGTACATGGATATTTGTTTGTTTTGACTCAAAGACCAAATCAGTTTTCCTTTTATATCCTGCATTTTGACGAGTCTGAACTTATCTTGGTGTAACTTGTTGAACTTCAGCCACCACCTGAACAGCATGCAGAAGACTCTCTCTGCAGGTTCCCGGGTTATGTGTCCTTTTTTGTTCCTCTTGGGGTTTAATTAGCTTGTTTAAGGTAATTCAGTCTCAGCAGGAAGCGCACTGCCTCCTGAGCTGCAGCAGGTCTCTGCTCTGCGCTGAAAGGCAGGTCGCACTTTTAAAGAGACCCATTATCCATCTCCTTCCAGTGGTTTCCGTTTTTCCTTCCCTTTCAGTCACAACCCACTCTTCCCTCCTGCTGCTGTTTTATTGTACATCAGCCAAAGACCAGCAGTTAGCCTGCGTGGTTCTAATAATGCACCGTTTCATGCAGGAACCTACATGTCCACAATAATACGCCTCAGTTTATCATCATGGCCAAACATTATAAGAAATATTGAATGTTGGTTTGTTGCTTGGACACCAAGCACATTTCAAACAAAGCTTGTATCTTGCACAGATGGCTTTTCATCTTCAATAAATTTATAATTTTACCCTGTAGGACTTTAAAAATAAAAGAAAAAAAATCATCCAAGGAGACAGAATTAAAAGAAATAGCCTTTATTTTTTTTTTTTATTTTTTTTTTTTTGTAAAGTGAGCGTACAGGCTGAAAAACAGTTGACCTCTACTGCATTAAATGAAACATTTTCTTTAAAAGTCTATTAAAATTTAGGTTTAAAAAACTATTTTTATTTATAAATTATATAATTCTGCTTCTTGAGTGGGTGTTTCTCATTCATAGTCTTTGCTAAAAACTTTTTGTAAGTCCAACTTAACAAAATTATCCATGTGTAGAATAACAATGAAAATTTAAATAAAATATAACAAAATAGCATAATAAATTCAGAAAATTGCTTTAACTATGCAAACAGATGATGTTGCATAAATTTCAATGTTTTTTTTTTACATTTTCTTCCTTAACAGATTTATTTGTGTCTCTTTTGGGGTTTTTTACAGAATATGATATATATATATATATATATATATAGATATATATAGATATACATATATATATATATATATATATATATATATATATATATATATATATATATATAGATATATATATATAGATTAATCACACCTTTTTGCATTACAAAAGTCTTAAATCTCATTACACAGAAGTGGTTGTAATATGGTCTGGGATCATTTTGATAGTTGCTAGTAGTGTGAAGTCTTCTGGAAAATAGTGTTTTAGTAGCTTGAATTTAATTTATTTAGACAAATATTTATAGAAGCTGTTATTTGGTAAAAGTCTTGTCACCAACTGGAGATTAGAAACCAATAAAAATAAAGAATCTGGATTCTTTTACACCAAGAGACAACGGTGACTTCTGGCTTGTATCCTTTTACGAAAACACTTGGGGAAAGGGGAAGTTTGTCTTTTCAAAGAGAACTCATAAAACACTTTTAGTGTTTGAACATGTGGGAATAAACGAGAAGCAGAAATCATCAGTAGAAAGGTGCTAAAAGCTTCAAAGAAGCTGAAAAAAAATCAAAATAAGGCTCTCCTTTTTCACAAGTGTTCCTAAACCAAATATTACTGCCATAATTTTAAACTGCATGTGCCACCACCTTAATATTTTCTTCAAATATTTTGTCAGCAAAACAACAATTTATTCAAACTCTAGGTAAAGACTCTAAATTGTGTGGATGAGTGCAACATTGAGAGCACAGAGGTGCATTTCAGTATAATTAGATATAAAGGTGATAATAGCTTTCTGATGACAGGGTGATGAATGGGCCTTCCTGGGTCTGTCATCAACAGCATACAAATATGAGCATTTACAGAGTAGGATGAATATTTTCCAGACATATTCCCCAGACATGCTCATGTTTAGCTTTATGTGAGCATTTAGCAGGCTGGTATGTTTAAATTCAACATGAATGCTTCAAAATGTTCCCCCTCTTTTAAAGGACATGTGAACAAACCACTGTCTGTTTGACTTTGAGATTTGATTCTATAACAGATGAACATTGCTTCTTTCTTAATCCCACATATCTCAATTTTATTGCATAGCAAATTTGAAACTGCCCCTGAAAATGTGCAATTTCAGAACTCTAAAGCAGATAACTGAATCTTCTTCATGCACCATTTCTTATTTTCACGACGTTGTTGAAGATGAAGAGAGAGATTTTTTCAGAGATTCATCTCTCTTTGTGGAAGTCTTGTTACATGGTTTTAAATCTTACACATTTACTCTTTATGTTCTGCAAATGGGATTTCGTTTATAGCATTTTCCATTAAAGGTTCCCTTTTTTTTTAAACCCAATTCTGACTTTTTGTCAAATCAGATTTCTTTTTCACACTTCCAAATATATGCGGCCTGTATGTGTTCTCCAGTGTGAACAGGCGAACGTTGTACCAATCTTAGATCCTGTTTTTATGAGCTGTAAGTGAAAAATCATCATCATCATCATCATTATTATTCTTAGCAGAGAAAAAGGCTTGAGACATCTGTCAGTGTTGAATTAATACGTATGTTATGTTTGACTTAGTTAATTGAGTTTCTGGCATAAATGAACTTCTTCAACATCCAATTTATTAAATATGGCTGTTTACATGATCTTTGTATTTTTAATGCAGTTTAGTTAAAGTGAGGTAAATGTATGCTTTGATGTATAAACATTTATTTACTTACGAGGAGTTTAATGACTGATTGTAGATTTCCTGTTTTCCTTAAGGTCGTAGCAGCCAATGGCAGCTTTTGTCCAAATCCAATTTCCCTTACAGTGTTCAGCACAACAAACTCATCTGTTTAAACCTTTTGGAAATTAGACAGTTTAATAAACAAACACAGATCAGAAAGGACAAAATTTCTGCAAGTGCCTCAATAAAAATAATAAATCTAGCCAAAAAAGACAAAGAAAAAAAACAAATTATGCTGCAAATCCTATGAAATTCAAAATAAACTGCAGAAAAGAACATTTAGAGACAGAAAGGAGTTTGAGTTTCCATTTTGATGCATTTCCAGAAGAGAGAAAAAAAACTTGTTTTGTATTTGGTGTGGAAATTGATTTTTGTATCAGACGTGTAATCTTGCAATCTAAAAATCTTCTGTTTATTAAACTGTATGTTTTATGCTTTTGTTGCTTTTTCACTTTTCATCAAACTTGGTGTTTATTGTCAAGTAGAGGGTCCAATCAGACCACCAGAAATCTCCTTGGTCAGTTCTGATGCATGATTGGCAGGAGAGATGCGCTTTTTGCTGAAGATCAATAGATATGTCTTTCATTTTGTGCTAGATTTAAAATGACTGGTTTGTCAAACAGCCAACAGCACATCTAGTCTTTGTTATATAAAACAGCATTGCTTTGCAGGAAGAAGCTCCTGTAATTTTAAATATATTTAAATAAATGACTGAGTTTTGATTGAAATAAGAAAAATATGCTTTAACATCACACAAAAAACTTACAGAATCCGCCAAGCTTAAATTTTTTCAGTTTAAAACACAAACAGGAAGCTGCAGAAAGCAAAAACTTAAAGACTTGTTATCCCAGGTTCTGGTTGCCCCTCTAACTTAATTCCTGCTTCTTTTATGGCTAAATCATTGTGAGTGTGAACCCTCTGACCACACGTCTGTCTAATCAGAGGAGCTGTCTTTGAAGCCTGGTTCAGACATAACAAACATCATTACTCATGATTCCTTGTAGACGGCCTGACTGCAACACAAACACAGCAACCTTTAACACAAACATAGCGACATTATCAAAGAGCTGTGCGGAAATAAAAATAACAAATGTCCTTGTGCCTGCTAGTAGGCAAAGAGATCAATATCTTATGTAAGGAGAGTTTTTCTGAGCACTGTCATAGAAGAACAAATTGTAATATTGTTTCTAATTAAGCAAGATTAATCCTAGATCAGGATTGTACTGAAAATATATGATGTAAAACTGTTGGTTATAGTTGAGTAACTCCTGATTAAAGTAACTATGAAGAAAGATTTCTTAATAAATCTAATAGCTCCCATTTTGGAAACACATTATTTGTTTTAAGTAGTTGAGGACTTAAAACAGTCTCCTTGTATTAATCCCCACAAGAAGCACTTTTCATTTTATTTAATTGCCTCTGACTTTTTGCTGTCAATGTCATCAGCTCTTTAAAGTATTTATTTATGTTCAGGTTCATGGTGACTACCTTCTCTTTTCTACCTTTTCATCATCACAAAAACATCAACATGTTCGATGTGTTTGTGACTAATTGCACTTTATATAAATTTTCTGCCTTTTCATCTCTTTTAAGTGTTTGAAAAGTTGGCTCAAAGTTGGAATGTGAAGTGATTTTTTTTTTATCCTAAAACGAGGTTAAAAGGTCTTTTATTTGTAATGCCATCTATCATTTACAAGATGTTTGCTTTCAGCTTTATTACATTAAGATAAACTCATACTGAATTAGAAATTACACACATATTTGCTTACATACAGGCAAGGATTTGAAGTGATCCTTTATGTTTACATATAAATGGTATATGATGCTATTTCTCTTGAACTGTCTCATTGATTTCTGCATTGCAGGAGAGATTTAGACGTATCTCTTGGTTTCTGTTGGTTGTTCTGTGCCTGTGTTGTGTGTCTGCATGTACATGTATGGTTCTTAGAACATCCCACTTCAACTTCCTGTTTTAGTTTTATCAGGGAACTTTTTTAACTGTGGGGTTTTTTATGAAATGTAAGTCCGACCAGCGTCAGCTGCAGACCTCTGTCTTGCTCGAGCCATAATTTGAGCGAACATCAGCAATGTGTGCACTGATTGTGTCTCTAAACTTTGGGCCAGATGGTGAAATGCTCACATGCCGTAATGCAGTTGCATAATAATGAGGTCTTCAATAAAATTGCAAGAAATTTCTAGCCACAGCGAAGACGCAATATTCAGAGAGAAAATGACAGCTGGATTATTAATACATGCTCTGTGAGCTTTGACATTCCAGGTACTACAATCTTTGTCAGGTGTGGGTGTCAAGAGCAAACAAAATCAAACATATTATTGACATGGATATATTGCTCTGTCAAATATTAGATCCAAGCAGTTGTTTGCGTTTGCATTACTGCACATACTATTATTGCAGTGACAAGTGAGATTTGATATTTTGGCATCCTTACAGCAAACATGCATAGCAATGTTTTAATGACTTTATAGTTGGATTAAAGTAACGATGTGTTTCCTGCATCACCTTTAACATGCCTTTGTAATCTAATGAGTTACAGTACTGGGACTTGGTTTGCTTAGAGAAACATAAATCAAGTCCTCATAATATGACTACATATAGATTTATGTCTCCTAAATGTAAGGGACACGCAATGTCCCATCTTCCTATTCTCTTCTCTCTGAAAACTCAGAAAAGGTCTGTTTGATCCATTTATCAATTCCTTGGTATGAAACCATCATGCTCCTGCCACATCAGCCTCTGCAGATGTTTGATTAATGTGTGTATCACAGTGGGCTGATGCCTTCGTCCGTCTGTATTTGCGCTGCATCGATTTTGAGCGGGCTGGTCCTACTCGGAGACTTCCATGTCTTGGTCATAGAGCTCTCTGAGGTGTTGGGCTGGTCAGCTGATGGGGAAAAGCCCTGATTGAACGTCAGTGCACTCACAACTGACTTTGAGCACATTATTGATTTCTGCAAATGCTGCTCATTCTTTGTCTGCAAATGTTGTGACTTCTTTGGTCTGTACATCTGTGTGCGTGCGTGTTGAAGAGCTCCAAATGGAGGCATACAGGCGCTTTCATCTGAGTTAGTACCAAGCCTTATTCTGCACCTGTGTTTGATGTCACAACAAATAGGATGTCTGAGTGTGTGTGTTTTTTCCCCCCTATCTCAGAGACGATCTCAAAAGCCAGAGGCTTAGAGTCAGAACCCCCAGAATATATTGCTAAAAGGTTGTTTCTGAAATGAAAATCGGATTTTGATGCATTTGCATTCAAACAGTTGAGCTGAGTTAGTTTGTTTTGCCTTTCCATTTCTCCGTCTTTCTTGCAGAGGACACGGCGTTCGAGGCGGGCGTGCGGGTGCAGATCCACAGCCAGGCGGAGCCCCCATTTGTTCACGAACTTGGCTTTGGCGTGGCCCCTGGCTTCCAGACCTTCGTGGCCACTCAGGAGCAGAGGGTGGGTACCCCATCATTATCATCATCATCACTTTTTGTGCACCTTCCCCACCTCTACTACACACATTGGGCTTATCCCTTAGAGATAATGTGATGAATAACCTGCCATAACGGGCATCATTAGATTCTGTGCATCCAGGTTTATGTGTGAGGGAGGAATGATGGTTTCTTTCTTGTTCTGCCTTTGGGCCTTTAGGTGACCTCTTCGGTCTCCTGGTGACTGTTGACAGATGAGTGATGAACTTGTCCCTATTGTTTCCAGCTATGACCTTTCTGGTAGAGTTGCTCTCTAGCCAATCTAAGCTTTACTCAATCATACTAAACATTAATCCGTCACATTAAGCTGCAGGGTCTACAGATGTACACAGCCAATGCTAGTTAATGTTTTCTCTCCGTTGCTGTTCTTCTACTTCAGACGGCTGTTTATCAAAGCTCTTCACTGAAGTTCAAGTAGCCCATTCACATCTCAGGTTGAATCTGTTTATTCTGCCCCCTGTCAGACTTACCTAACGCAGTTATGAAGTGTTTTGTAACACTGACAAGAAGCAGAAACTTAAACAGACAAATGTTGATTGAATGCTAACATGGAATTGACCCTGATAAAAAAATAACATTCAAAATATAGCCTCACTCCATAAAAATATGAAAACATTGTTCCAGCTGGAGATACAAACAGTACACAGTTAGGTGATAGAGAAAAAGCTGAAGTGCTGTGCGATGAGTATTTTCAATAGTTAGGAACTTTAAGGCAGAGTTTAGGGTTGAAATATCACCATTTAGTCTAACTTTGTTTTTAATGAGTATTTCTTTTCTAACTTTGTTTTTTCAGTGTTATTTCTGATGCCCACCTTAACGTTATAACACTTGAAGTTCATAGAAATGACTCCACGACACTTTGAATTTGACTCCAGTGGGTTTGAGTCTTTGTAATTTCTACGCAAAAATAATACCCATGTTCCTGTCCTAAATTTCTGTGACTTTAAGGGGAGTACTGGCATTTATTTTTTCTACTTAAAGCACCACTGTCTTCTCAGCATTCTTTTTCTCAGGCTGGCATTTGCATAATGCCAACCTGCTACATGTTAACTTTTTCATTGTGCTTTTATATGCAGTTTTTAAAGAGCTGTGTGTAAGCTGACAACTAGATTACACATTTTAAAAAACAGAAACCACATATTCGTTTTAGGCGGGTGCCGGTGCCAATTCCTGTTGCTTCTCTTTTGATCAACAGTTTACGAAATTGAAACATCACTGTAGCGATGTAGTTTTATTAAAACACTTTTTTTTAAAAGCTGTGTTTTACTTTGTCTTTAACTGATAATTTCACATCTATATGAAGCAATGCTGCACATCAGTTAAAGTCTTTAATAGTCATCTGTGAAACGGAATAGAGTTCATGTAATAAAAGTGTCCATTTTTGGGATTTTGTATACGTTTCTCCTATTTCAGAAGGCAAATAAACATATTTCAGATTACCATTCTGAAACTACTGGCTGTTGTGCAAGAAAAGATAGCTGAGTCGGTGCTAATCACTGCTTCGTCTAGGTTATTTCACAACATTTAACCTAATTAGATTCACACCTGTGTGAATATTTTTTAGGGTAAAACCTGAAGCTCACTACTTGCTGGTGTGAATCATAGTGAAATCCAAACAAATCTGGAACAGCATAAAACTTTTTATTCATCTTTTTTTTTAATTTTGTGAAATTCATTTAACAGAAACTGCTTTGCTTAGGGAGTTCAGTGACACCATGATGGCCAAAAATACAGAAATTTATTGTTTTAGTCTTGTAAATTGAAATAGACCTCATAATGCGGTGGATATCTGTCTGAGTGTTTCTGTTTTCTAAAACTTTTTGGGATTTTTAACGCAACTTAATGCACTGTTATCAACATCGAAACAAAACTTTACTAAAGTAGCCTGAAAGGCCACACTGAGAAGAATAATAAATTTCTCTAAAAGGTATTACAATTATTTTGTTGATCTTAAATGACCTAAACTGGGAAGATTTACTTTAATGTCAGACAATAAGGAAGAAAACGTTATCTATCTTAATAATTACGTAAATATCTGATTTAACTGTACATACATTGGCACAATCATTCAACAACAGCCTTATTTGTTTTATTGCCATCAAATTGTTGATGGCATAATACTGGTTGGATAATATATCCACTCTTCCACTTCTTGGCAGAATTTGTAGAGTTCATTTGGATTAGTTGTTTTGTTGACTCAGTACAGTCTGGCACAGGACTTGGACAATTTTCCAAAATGGTTGAGACCAAAGCTTTGGGGAGGCTTTTCAGAGAGTTCATGACAAATTGAGCAACACTAAGACATTCAAACTTTATTTGAATGTATGCTTAGTTTTGAACAGTGTTTCTGGAAAGCTTTTTAAATTGTTCCTATTCTCCTGTGTCAGAAAGTTACTTTGAAATTTTATTTGAAATTCAAAACAATTTTCTAAACATTGAAAGGTTTTGACTTTCTATCATATTTGTCTTTCTCCCATTGAGTTAATTAACTTTTACGGTAAAAATAATCAGTATAATTTCTTTATTTCTAATGGAAATAAATATGGAAAAATTGGAGAGAAAACCATGCAAACAAAAAACTTAAAAGTTTGATGCCAAATGAATAAAAATCTCAGATGCCTCGGTGGAAGGGGCTGCTGCAGAAGGCCCTAAATCAACGCTGGCAGCGCCAAAGCTTGTGCAGCAGCAGGATGAGGAGCAGGTGGGGAGTCACTGTAAATGGTACCCCATCCAGATGGGTGGGATCAAATGATTATTTTCAGATTATCTGTGATGCCACAATGAAGCTAAGCAAAGATGGGCATCCTTCCTGATTGTTTGTTTTGTTACATTGCGGAATTTTAGCTGAAACTTTCATCATCTGCGGCTTATAAATGCAAAGAAGCAGAGGGAATTGTTGAGTTTACTGCTCTGAGGAAAGGTTTGCAAAAGGCTTTCAGTACAGAACGTTTACATATGTTCCATGAGGGAGTCATGATCGCCGATCAGTACTGAGTTCAGGTTTAAAGTTTCTGGATATGGGCAAAACAAAAAGACAATAGAATGCATTATCCCATCAATGTAGGTATGGAAATACTGCTGTTAAATGTTAAGGTTATACACATAAATGAATACTTTAACACAATTAATTAGGTTTTATTAGAGCTGTCATTCCATGTTTTGTTTCACTGACATCAAACTACTTTAGATGCATTTCCACTGCAGAAACATAAGAACCAGAGTTTTATTTTGGCATAGATTTTCTCTTCCTCTGGGACCAGATCAGACAAAAGTAGATGGAAATCTGCCACAAAACTGGCAGAAGAAACTTTTTAGATGGACCCTGCACTAAAAGTCGGGTTGGTATGGAGAAGATGCCAACCATTTCTTATCAGTTGAATATCCTGATTTCACTGTAGTCATCTCCTCCTCAGGATTGTTGATCAGTCTCTGAATTTAAGTTTGAATGGATTTCTGTGGCTCTCTGTGTCCATTGTTGCTGTTAATATGAGGCACAGGATTTGTACAAAGTACTTCTGAGTCAAATTGAATTTGAATTACCTTTCAGAGCGTAGCCACTATGAAATTGCCATGAATTACTACTTCAGATAGCTGATAGCAATCCCAATCTCAACCCCGATCTTCCTTTCTTTCTGGTAGGCTGGATTGGTGTGATTTGTTTAAAATCCAATATGCCTACACAGTTCCACTGGGTTTTTAAATGGCTTTAAACTATACTGCTCAAAAAAATAAAGGGAACACTCAAATAACACATCCTAGATCTGAATGAATGAAATATTCTCATTGAATACTTTGTTCTGTACAAAGTTGAATGTGCTGACAACAAAATCACACAAAAATCATCAATGGAAATCAAATTTATTAACCAATGGAGGCCTGGATTTGGAGCCACACATAAAATTAAAGTGAAATGTTCCCTTTATTTTTTTGAGCAGTATATATTCACTGTGAATCACTCTGAAGTCAATATTGTATTTGTCTGATTTTTTTATTAATCGGCCTTGTAGATCAACTGTCCAGTGACAGGTAGCTTCACCTTAATTGGCTTATTTTGTGCTAAAAGTTTTTCTTAAAAGTTTTTAAATCATCTCCAGCAGAAAAAAAGTAAACAACTTTTTTTACACACTAAGAAAATAGGCTAGCCAAAATAGATATCCGAGGTGGAGCATCCAATTTAGTGTTTTTCATACTTATTTTGCTATCTAGGGAATTTCGACTGCATCAAACCTCCTCTAGTTGATTGTTAACAATTATCATGATTACCCTGATGAAACCTGATCTGAATAATTCTGCACTGAACAGAAATTCATTAAAACACAGTTTGCTATCTGTGTACCTTTTACTGATGTTGGAAATAAACAGCTATTTCACTGCTATTTCTGTGTTTAGGGCAGAGGTGGGCTGGTCCTCCAGGGCCCATGTCATGCATATTGTAGATGTGTCTGTGCTGCACCACACCTGAATCAGAAAATTGAATTACCTCTGTGGTTTGTTTCCAGATTTAAGCAGCTGATGTTCCCTTCATGCAAATCAAGTGTTTTCCAGCAGGAAAACATTTAAAACATGCACGACCCTTGGGTGGAGTCTGGCTTCAACACTGCTGTACTTAGAGAAGCCAAACCTAGAATTAACTTTTCATGGAGTTCACATTACTTGAACCACAGGCTTGATTTGTAAGACTTAAAAAAAATAAAAAGTGAAATTTCTTCTCAGCCTTTTCTTTATGAACCCTATATTTTATAATGCTTCAATGATGTTTGTAATGGATGAATGCATGGTGAATATTTTCATATTAATGAAAAGTGCTAGTTCTAGTACTGGCAGATTATTTCACTCTCAACATGGAAGAAATATCTTGATAAAAGTGAAAACCAGTACGTTTTATCTGTTCATATAAATTGCTGAAAAGTTGCTTGTAAATTTGTTTGGTCTCATTTCAAGTGTACTAAGACATTTGCACAAGAAACTAGATCAAAAATATTTGGTAAAATTTTGAGTTTTTGCTGTTTTGAAATGGCTGCACAGGTCAACTTATTTATTTTTTTTCCCAAATCCAGTCCTGCTGGTGCATCATCACTGCCATTTTGTAAAATACCAGACCCAGAACGATCCAATCAGATTAAATCCATGCACATCTCATCTTTGTCTTTCAAAGTCAAACGACACTTTACGATTAAATCATCCTGGAAACAAGATGAGATATTTCAGCTAAGAGTTTTGGGACATTTCTTCAATAAAGTTTAAGTGTGACCTTCCCACATCAGAGCTCAGTGTATTGAAGTAATAAATAGTTAGAGAGGAGACATGCTCAACAATGTGTGGGCCTCCTGAGTAATGAGGCTCTCAGGGTCTCTGCTCGTCTGCCAGCCCTGTTCTGTGACTGGCAGGGCGTAGACGAGCCGTCCTGTAAAAACGCTGCTCCTCTTTACAAGCCTGAACAGAAAAGGAAGAAAAAGGCCATTTTTACCCCTGCTAATTGATACAGAGCTGCTGCAGGTTTGGACCCGTCTCCTTCACCTTCTACCTTACGTTGTTTTTGATTTAAATCTAAGAAATAACAATCAATATTTTGACTGACAGAAAAGTCTAAATATGGCCGTGTGGCTCATTTTAAAATGGTGATAAGTGAATCTTGGTAACAGATACCAGTCAGTCTGCCTGGAAAATTTGCTTAACAAAGAGATTAAATTAACAGATTTTAATTAATACCATCAGACCCACATCAAAGCAGCTTTAATCAAGCGAACCTCTGGGCCGACAGAAAGAGAAGAGTCCTCACGCAACCTTTGTTTTTTTTTTTGTTTTTTTAAATTTAAGCTCTCAGAATTCAGAATCGGCTAGTAAATTAAACTAAAAGGGCATGCTGTTCCTCTACCACAGGAAGGCAATATTTCCATGGACAAAACATCTTTATTTTTCCAGGAAGACTCCTAATTCAGACCCAGGGTCTTTGTATTGCTGGTTAGCGCTCTGCTCAGAAATCCAACAATAACACATAAGAGTGGTTTTGCTCAAACCCATTGTCCACAATTTGCATTTCAGCTCACCCAGGCAGCACTAATGGGATGACCTCATTGTAACTCATGCTGTTATCTACTTTTTAACAACATCCCTGGTCTGCAGAGCTGTATGGCCTAATTAAAGTATTGCTCTGGTACAACAGGGGAATCGAGCATTGATTAATAAGACATTGAGTGGCCCACAAGCCTCGGCTTTTATTAGATAAGACCACAATCAAGTCCACAGGTCTCAATGTGGTGAGAAGTGATATTGAGCACATTGAATTATCTGATTACAGAGAATTAATCAGATCTCACATCAGCTACATCTGACTTTAATTAGGCCAGAAGGTGAGGTGTGAAGGTGATTGTAAAGGTTAAGGATTGCTAAGGAGAACATTTTTTAAATCTCTGACATAATTAATAGCTTCTGAATGTCAGTATACGGCATATAATCGCTGCTGGCTTCGAGAAAGGCATATTTAATTATAACAAGAAACAATTTAGCTGCATCCAAAGGGATGAAGGTTTCTGGACACTGAAATGCCGAGCTTTCCAGGCTGCTGCGTGGATTAAGTCGAAATCTATTGTTCTGCTCTCGTGTTGCTAAGATAATAGCATCCTCCATCTTGTGCCATGAAGCTGAGAAGCAATATCACCTGAAAAGAAATCAAGCCAAGACTTCAAATTCTGTCATTGCCAACAAGCAGAATGGAGCCAGGTTCAGTCTGGCAGGATGCTCCATTTGTATCCCCCCCACCCAAAAAAAAAATCTTTTGGCAGAACAAGCTGACTCACTTGGGATGCTCTGAGATGACAGCGAGGGAAACTGGGAACAGAGGGTGATGGATACAAAGCGGGGCTGGACCTCGATGCCTGTGCTGTGGAGCAGATGGGCCTCCATGCTGCTCAGCCCGGCGTCCCTCAGTCCTCATCTGTCGTCCCAGCCTTCACGACCACAGGAGCGTTTCTGCTTGCTTCCCTCACTTTATGTTGGGGGATTTTTCTCAAAGAGTCTGGCTAACTGTTGAGTTATTGTCTGCAGAGCCGTCCTGGTTCTTGAAGCACTCTGCCTCCATGTGATCTTTGGAATTCAGTTGGTTCTTTACGAAACTTTTCAGTGGTTTTTACTTTGTTTTTATTTTCATTTCTGTCTGTTTAAAGTCACTGAGAAGTGTTTAGTTTACTCGTGTTTATCCAAACCTAATAAAGAATCTGTCCTTTCAAAGGTAACGCTGCAAAAACACAAAATCTTACCAAGTCTTAATAGGCTTGAAATAAGATAAAAATAACTTTTTAACAAGAAATAGCAGCCTATTTTAAGTAAACAGTTCATGAAAAAGCGCCAGTTCTACTGGCTGATTATGTCCCTTATAGTAAGACATTTTCCCTATGAGACAGTGATTAATTTTTGAAAAAGCAAATCATTATCAAAGAATGTTGATAATTCCAGTTATTTTATAATTTAACGTTACGTTACTACTAAACTTTCTGGCCTTAAGAAATAAAATGATTTGATTAGATTGTTTTTTTTCCAGTTGGCAGAGAAACTTAACTGGACTCCTGGTTCTCTTCTTCCCCTCAGTTGACCTACTTGCCTCCCCCGTGGGGAGAGTGCGAGTCCAAAGCTCTGGAGTCGGGCTTCTTTCAGGTCTACAGCGTAACGGCCTGCAGGATCGACTGTGAAACTCGCTACATTGTGGAGAACTGCAACTGCAGGATGGTGCACATGCCAGGTAAGCATCTCTGTTGTGTTCTGCGATGATGTATCGAGCGCTCATTCATCAACAAGAGTTTTCAGCAAGGTTGCAGTATTTTCCAGGAGGTTTACCAGCATCATATTGATATGACAAATCAATACTGGATTAGTTGTTGGCATTTAAAAAGCCCCAGGACTACAAGGTGTACCTGGGAGGTTCAAGGAGGCTGTTTCTCACAGAAAAACTCTCATTCATTCACATGTTTTCACTTCATTTGTTAAGTTTTCCAATAAGTTCATGTTTAAGCGTCAAGACTGATTAAAAGCTGCTATAATGTACAATATTTATTCTGTTCCCAGGTGACGCCCCCTACTGCACCCCTGAGCAGTATAAAGACTGTGCTGAGCCCGCCTTGGGTAAGTCATCCTGGACACACACACACACACACACACACACACACACACACAGTATCATGGTTTATGCATGATTACAGCCTCTGCAAATGACTTAGCAAAGACTGTTGTTGAGATGATTTTTAGAGAAGTGAAAAATGAAGTTAAAAATAAATACCTGGATTATAAGAAATCACTACCAAACAATCTACTCAGAGAACAATTAAAAAAATACTCCTGCTCTTTTCAGAAACTTTTATTACATTCTGTGGTGAAATCAAATTGCACTAATAAAACTGCAGGTATTTCAGAGTATTTTTCCACGTATCACTGCCGAAGTGCATGAGGTTCAGATGGTAGCCATCTTAATCTTTCCACTTTTGTGTGAAGGACTCGAGTCTGTAACCAGCAGCGGAGTCGACAGGGACCTCAGTGTTAGAGTTCAATTTAATGCATGGATAGTCAGAGAGATAATGCATCACAAAGCCTGGACTGAAGTAAGTGGATGGAGACATGTAAAAGGTTTTAGGAGAGTTAACTTCTTCCTTCATATTCAAGAATTCATATACAGGGATTTGAAATGCACCTGGATGAAGTTCAGATCAGATTTGGTTCTTTTTTTTTTAACCTACACAAAAAAGGAAACAGGTAAACATTCACAGAAAACCTGAACACAATCACTGAGGTTTCATCTTCAAAATCAGTTTTCTGTTTCTTTTTTTCCTGAAAGGAGATGAAGAGATCTGAATATAAATATATTAAATAAATAGATCCAAGTGTCAATTTCAAGAGTACGGTATAAATATGAAGCAAAACAAATTAAAGTCACTAAAAATGTATCTCTAAGCTCATACAGATGTCGTTAATAGCACATTTGATGTGATTTAAATTGGTTGGTTATTAAAACTTCAAAGAGTTAAAAAACAAACAAACTAAATGACATAAAATTTTGGCATTACAAGCAGCAACATTTACTAAGAGAGGAGGAATGTCTGCCAAATGAAAAATGAACAAGCTGTATAATGAGTCTCTAGATGGTGTCACCTTTAACTGAAGGAGAAATAAATGCCTCTGTTGATGTGGAGACTCAGGCTGAAGTAAGATTATAAAAGAAAGAAACAGGAGATGTGGGGAGCTTTACTTTAGAGAGAAACTGGAAAAAAGCACAACCAGCACAGAAAATTTACATTTAGACATCATTTTATCTGGAGTGCCAAAGACTGATCAAATGTTCTTGAAAATAACTGTGTGAATAATTTTCTTCTTTATTTGGGAAGAAGCAGAACAATCGCAATAAATCTTATTTTGGCTTTGGTTTGATCCAACTTGTGCATAAATTTGCCACCTTTACATTTAAATTATAACCATTTTAGTCGTATATCTGTGTTGTTGCAAATCTACAGATAATCACAGAGAAACTTCTTACTATTTTTATGCATCCATAATTATATGATTTTTTTATATGCTGTATTTTTTAATAGTTCAGCAATATGGGATGTTTTTTTAAATAAATTTTTAGATGAAGCCCTTTCTTCTTTATTTAAAATTTAGTTCAAAACATCCATAAAAAATAACTGAGGATAAAGGATTATGCTGCAGCTTTGTGGTGTGTGTATATTCTCATTTTATTTCAAAAATTCTGAAATGAGGCAAAAAATGTTCAGGAAAAAAACTTCATAATTAATATTGACTTTGAAGAAGCAAATTGTATATATTTATTACAGTTATATTTTACAATATGGTTGGATATTTTTGATGCCATTTGAAACCTTCCTCGGGTAATGTTGCAGCACGTCTCCATGGAAACGGCTCTTTCTACTTCTGGAGGCCCTGATTGTGGATTTTTTAAATGATCCATGAGGAATCTTTACCCTCATTACCTGTCTCTGATACATTCCCCCAGGTTATGTCTTTGGCATTGATTATGAGACACGGCCATGTTTGCATGGCCAATTTTTACAATTACGGCTTTTTATCTTGTGCATGGTTTGCTAAACTATGTTACTCATTCATTCGGAGGCAGAAAATGAGAGGCTGCTGAAGCTCTTTGAACCCAGAGCACAGATACAGACAGACATAAGAGAGAGAGAGAGAGGCATGCACAGGTCATGAAGTTTTATGATGTTTGAAACAAAGCACTGAATTTGTGTATTTTATTCCACATCCGATTCACTGAACTACACTTTTTCCTTCCTGTTCGAAGCTGTAAATATCACACTGAAACCTGCTTCAGCAACTGCTTCAAATGTAAAAACTTCCAGCAACACGTCATGCGTATGTTTTGATTGCGATCCATGTTATTACTAACCCAAAAGATTTTATATATTAAGTTTGCAGCATCTGCTAATGACATAAACCACAAGTTTATTTCACTTTTAGCATCCTTGAAGTGGACTGATGAGTTTATACATTTAGCAGCATCAACAGCAGATACACTTGAGTCTACTTCTTATTCTTTGCAGATTGTTTCAAAGTCACATGTTGGAATATTCCTGCGTGGTCACATTTAGGTTCTGATAGAAAAGCATCAAAATATCAGGCCACCATGATAAGGATGTGATTGCTGTAAAGATATTCCAATTAAGTGCTCAAATATGCAATTTTATTGATTGATTTTTAAAAATGAAAATTAAGAGCAGCGGAAATGTCAGCTCTTCGACAGAGGAAAGCTGTTGTAGCATTTTTTGGGGAGCGAGTCTTTGAAAGAACCCCACTGTCTCCGTTGGAGGTCCTGAGCCGCGCAGGCTGGACTCCCCTTGATGGAGAGCAGTTTGTTCCGTGACCTCTTGACCCCGACTTATTCCACTTATCTCCACATCCTGTCCAATAAGTCTACCTGGCCTTTCATGACTTTATCGAGTGTGTTGACATCCCTGGTGCAGATGTTGCTTCCTCAGCAGACCAAAGTGGAGTAGATAAGACTTGCAGCTGGAGATCTGCAGTGTACGTTTCCTGCACAGACTAAAGAATCAGTTTTCTTAAAAAAATAGTCTCCAGTCCAGCCTGGTGTTATGGTGCAAAGTCATTTAATCTAACCTAAAAACAGGGAATTGTTATGACGGCTAACACTCAACCCAAAGCCAGAGCATCACTGCTGCTTATCCAAATGAAAATAAACTCTTATTTTATTTTTTGCATTCTCCTATAAGTCCTGGCTTAATTAAAGCTTACGTAACAATATGAATTGTTTTGTAGAAAATATATATTTTTGTAAAAAAAAAAAAAAACGGGGGGGGAAAGGTATTAATAACTTGTTTCAAAAGTTTACTGAGTGGTTTTTCACCCTGTCAACTTACACAAGTGGTCAAAACACCATTAGTGCAACCTTCTCTCCCCTCGCAGCTTTCCGTGTGCTCAGCCCACACTTCTCCCATCAAATGGTGAATTATTTCTGCAAAGCCAGAAAGGTTTCCAAAACGCAGAAAAAAGGCAGCCAAGGGCAACAATACCTCCAAGCGACTGGCATCAAAGTTGTACACTCTCCCACACCATAAGGATATTTAGTGCAACATAATGTGACTAAGCACTCTGAAGCAGGAAGTTGCACTATATGATGTAGGAAGGCAGAAAGGTTTGGTGTATTTTCCTGCAGTCGGTTTCAGAGGAGGCTGCATGCACCAAAGTTTATTGGATTTTTATACTTCTGTAACTGTGTCCCTTAGGGTTTAGAAACAAATCTTTATTGTTTTTGCAAGAGACTGCTGCATCTGTTGGATTCTAACATCTCGTTTTTCTAATCTTCCTTGACTGAATATGATGCAGTCTGCCCGATAATTGATTGCGGTTTCTGCACCAGCAGCTCAGTGATCAGTTCTTCAACTATCAGTAGTTCTCATCCATTCAAGTTGCTTTTGTTTTCTATGAGGTAATATTCCAAAATATGCTGGGATTTAAGTTCGCAAAGTAAGAATACTGTAAGGAGCTTATGGTAATTTGTTCTAAGTAAGAGAAAATGTGTAAAGAAAGTGGACAAAAGGTTTCGAGGCTCGGACAAAGAATCAGCCATTTACATGCGCAGAGAGGTGCTCCTGTGAACCCAATAACGTCACATTTGAATAAAAACTAAGCCACCACCGTGGAGCTGTATTAAATCCTCCCTCTCCCTTACATGTCTGCGAGGCCCCGGCAGCTATTATTGCACTGTGGGGGGGGATCTGCCTTGTGCTCTGTGATCTGCAGGTCTGCCACAGAGCTGCTAGAGTGAGGCGCAGCCCTGAAAGCATTAACCCATTTTTATTCTCCATTCAAAGAATAACCAGTGAATTTCCTGAAGGAAAAGAAACACCTGAAATCCATCGATTTCTTAAAACTGTATTGGATAAGTGTTTCAGTAATGACATCTGTTTAAACAATTTTAAAGTCTCAAACTTCAGTGAAGGGTGTCTGAGCTGCAGACACTTCAGACGGAGCTATATTTGAAAGGCTTGTGTCTCTTTGCATTACAATCATCGCTGTCTGAGTTTTCCTATAGTAAGCTGAAGGCATCACACACAACTATCCACTGAGGGAGTGTTTTTTTTTTTTTCATCTTCAAGCTGCCAAAGCAGAGCCCTGAATGTAGCTTTCTGTGGCGAAAATTTGTTGCTGTCAGGGTGAAGGCTGTTTCAACTGAAGCCGCTCCAGGGCATGTTTGTGTTCACAGCTTTACATTATTTCCCTCTGTGATGCAGACTATGACTTACGCTGTCATTAGAGCTTCTGCGGAGCAAACATTTACACGACCTGAGCCGCTGTGTAAAATGGGGCAGTGTTCAGCAGTCATGTTTGCTCTCCTTCTGTCCTCGTGTTGTGTGTGTGTGTGTGTGTGTGTTTTTTATGCGTGACCTTTGAATTCAGGTGGAATACAAAAGCGAAATGTCAGATCCACTTGGCTTTCTGAAGCTCAGAGCCTGTAGAGGCAGAGGCTGAGAGAGGCTACTTTAGTCTGAAACTGATCTGTTTTCCATGTTTTTAATATTTGTAAAAAAAATAAAATAAAAAAATAAAACCCAGCAGGCACTTCACTGTTTCTGTGTAAATTTACAACTAAAGCTGAAGAGTACATCTTGATTTAAAATGAGCTATCTAAGCCGAGTTATGTTTCTGTATAGAAAGAAAATAAGGTGCTGAAAACGTAATTAACTGCAATTAGATGCCTCTCATGATTATTCTATGAATTATTAGATTCATAATGTCACCCATCTGCCAGGAAATGGGACAAACAGATTAGCAGCGTTGTCAGAACTCTGTCGGCTCAGTAAAATCAAAGCCTCCATCCCTCCTGACCCGTCTGAGACAGTAATCCATGCATTTATTACATCTCGGTCGGATTACAGGTGTTAATCAGGCATTGCTAATGGGTCTGCAGGCAGTAGAAAATGGAACAGCTCCTCCTGACTGGCAGCAAACGGCAAAATGACACCAGCCCTGGATTAGAAACCTTGCACCAGCTTCCTGTTTATTACAGAAATCAGTTTAAAACTGTATTTCTGTTTTTTAAAAGTTGTAACGACCGAGTCTTACGCCTCTAATCTGATCTTCTTTGCTATTACAATTAATCTCTTGTTCATTGATTGTAGAGACAAGTCCATATTTTCTTGTCATCTAATCATCTAATCAACTTGTTTCTGCTTTGAATATATATATATTTTCAGTCTCTTCACTTCTAGTTAAACTGGACATCAATATGTGTTTTATGCTACTTTTGATCATTTTGCTAGCTTTAGTTGTCGTTCACTAAGTGAAGCACTTTGGTCAGCGTCTTGATTCGATTTTTCTAATATTAACTTGAAGTTTTTATTGATGTAAACGTATGACTTTGTGTGAAATTTGCATAAAATGTCAGAATATTCTGACATTTAGTCCTGGCTGCCTTCTTTATGGATAACTTCAAGTGCAAAGCTTTTAAATCTTACGAAGTCAGGCAGCGTTTTTCAGTCAGTAACTGTCCTAATTGATAATATAATGCATCAACGACGCTCTAACAAGGCAGAGACAGCCGGCCAGTCGTAATTTTGTTTGCACGTCATTGCATTGTGTAAAATACGTCCTCACTGTGAAGTCATTACCTTTTTACTGCCCTTGTGTAACCAACAAATTCAGTCCTTAATGCTCCAATAAATCTGGAACAGAGAAGAAACTGTTTTTTTGTCCTTCTCCTTTCATTAAATGAACATGCACAGTTTTTATAGTTATTAAATTAAAGACCATTTTTTCAGTTTCCACACTCTAAATATAGATTTTTATTTTGTATAAAAATATAAAATCTTACTGAAATAAAACACAAATTAAAATGCCCTGGATGGCCTCAGCTGACAATTGATCTTCTTACATAATTTTAGATTAATGTATCCATTGTTTGATCTGCAAACGACTTTCCTTTCGGCCCTTTTTATTTTATGAGATTTTATTATCAAATCTCAGCCAAGGTCCTTTAAACAAGAGTTATTTTTTCATTGTTATATTTAAAATGTCTCAAGGGTAGAAGGCCTTAATGAAATTTGCACAGGGTCAGCACAATATTCATGAGTCCATCAGAAGCTCCGAATTAATAATGTGATGGGACCCGGACAGCTACAGCCTTTTAAAGCGGGTGTGTCAAAATATTTATGACACTAGTACTGATGGAAAAGACCGACTATGCGTCTAAAATGTTCCCCATTTCTGTCAACTTCATCCCATCCATCACCAACGCATTTCATTTTCACCGCCCATATTCCTGCGTGGCCATTACCCATTTCTGTCCAAAGCCAAACTGTCGGCTGTGGAGAGCAGCAGCTGCATGTGCAGGACGCCGTGCAACATGACCCGCTACAACAAGGAGCTGTCCATGGTCAAGATCCCCAGCAAGACGTCGGCGCGCTACCTGCAGAAGAAGTTCAACAAGTCAGAGAAGTATATCTCGTGAGTAGTTGTGTATTTCTAACAGTTTGACTGCAGCAGGACCGAAACATTTAACGTTTAAGTAATTTATTAGGAAGTAACAACTCACTGTTTTATTTTTTCAGACGTTTTAGTCAGTTTGTTAAAAGACGATTTCTTAATTGACTTGCTGTGAAAAGTTTAGAATAAATATATGTAATAAAAGCAGCTCATTAAATATAGCATTACAATTATCAGCCTTCAATGGATCTAAGAGGCATTGCATATAGATCATCTTTTATTGCATTTATTTATAGTTTCATTTTTTATTTTTTGGCTGAGGCACTTAGATTTATGGAGTTTTACAAAATCTGTTCTTATTTTTAATCATAGAAGTATTAAATATATCATATTTTACTTAGATTTCAAGTGACACCCAACATAAGAAAGTGCATCGTTGTGAACATGAGTTTTTTCTCATTTTTACATGTTAAAATCTAATAATTGTGTTATGCTTTTCTAGTTATCCTCCTCTGTTTAGCACTTTGTAGAACCACATTTAACAAGCCTTTTGGGATATGTTCTGACACACTTTGCACATCTCCTCTCCTGATTCCCAATTTAGGTCTGAACTTTGACTAAGCCACTCTGACATGCTTAGTATGCCTTGGCCTTAACCTGTAAATAATATAAAAATTGCAGCTCTGAGCGTTTGTTGTTATCATTCTGCTGCAAGGTGAACCTCTGGCCTCGAATTGAGTCTTTGCAGCCGCTGATACATTTGTCTGCTTTAATCCACTTCACAACTTCACCTCTGACCTTTCTGCTGTGATTCTTGGTCTCTGTGCGGCTTTCTAACAAAAACCTTCACACAGCAGCTGGATTTTACCGAGATCAAATTACAAACATGTGAACACACACACCATTAATAATCATGAAGGAAATTGATTCCAGAGGCTTATATTTAAGTATATTTTGAATAAAAAGAGGCTGAATAAAAATGGTTTTATTTGTAAAAATGACACAAAATCTAAAAACAGATTGAAGCTTATGATCAGAAAAAGTTTTAAGGGTTTGAAAGCTTTCGCAGGGCACTGCTTGTCCAACTGTGATTACCTGCCAAACATCAGATACTGGCTCGTTCTCCGTCCATTCGGTTAAAAACCGTCGATCATTACGTTTCCAACGTTAGAAAAACTCTGACTATATTTCGTCTTTTGCAGAGACAACATCTTGGTGCTGGATGTGTTCTTTGAAGCTCTGAACTACGAGACCATCGAGCAGAAAAAAGCCTACGAGGTGGCAGGATTACTGGGTATGTCTGCCGGAACGGCCTTCGTTTGCCAAAGCTGGGTTCATCGCTCATTCTTTTATTAATCTTAGATATGCATCTGATCACATTAATGGTAATGGTTCACCTTGACATTTTTGATTTATTTGGATTTTATCACTTCTGTCACAGCAAGCATTTTATTAGAATTTATTTCCAGAACTTTAAGTTCGATGGATTTCTGTGTATGTTAAAGGTTTGCAGGTCCAGAATGAACAATAAAAAGGGAACTATTATCCAAAACTGCAGAAACTGCTCATAGAACACGTCCTTTAAGTAATGCCAAGGATACCAGGAGTAAAATACCGATAAATAGTTGTTTTTGCTTTCTGCCGCCTTCTTGCTCGAAGCGCTACAATAAGCTAGCTCAGTGTAAAAGAAAATAAATACATTTTTCTATTTGTTAATCTTAGGATTTGAGGTCATGTGGGCTGTTTCTTCTTTTTTCTTACTGCACCTGCATCTGTCTGCAGGTGATATTGGAGGACAGATGGGTTTGTTCATCGGAGCCAGCATCCTCACCATCTTAGAACTGTTTGACTACGCCTATGAGGTCAGTGACTTGACTTGTTTTTAGTTTTACACACTTTCTCCAAAATCTGTTTTTAGAAAACAATATTGTAAAATCATCATCATGGTGAAATGAAGCTACATGAAGCAGTTTTAATGTTTGCATACCAACCACTGTGATAATGTCTTGAAATGATTTTTGAGGAGCAAAATCTTTCTCTTCCGGAAAGCAATTACTATTTTATAAAAAAATAAAATAAAAAGTGTGGAACAGTGATGTATTTGCCGTTTAGTTTCCATATTTTTAAAAAACTTTTCTTAGGATTTGAGCACAGCAGAAGCTTTTGTAGAGTCTTATTTCAATGGTTTGTTTTTCTGGCTTTGTGAAAAGCTAAAGCACCGACTACCAGAGCAGCTGAAACTAGAGTCAGTGTGGCTCGCGCTAAAAGCAGATAAAAGCCGGACTTACTTTAGAGCTGGCTGAGATGAAGGGCCATGGATTGTAAATTTCTATTACGTTTTCTTAACTGAATGCTTCTTTTTAGGGCTTTTGTGTTTCTTTCAGCTTCATCTTTTTGTCTGATGAGCAAATAATTGTCTGCACTTTTTGAGATTTCTAAAATTCAGAGAGAAAGTAATTGCAAAGATTTTTTTTCTTCTTTTTTTGCTTTTATTCTGATGGCATAATTGAGTCATTGATATCTAAAACCCTCAAATCACCCAGTTCTTTCTCTCCAAAGCTGACCTGTAGAGCTTTTGTTCTGAGTTATATTGGAATGATTCCTGCTTTATATACCATCCATGCTCACCTCGACTACAGCCAAGTTTCTCTCTGCACACAGTATGCAATTGTTTAGATGCTTTAACACAGAGAATCTCTCTGTGTTACTTTCTGATCTACAGGTGGTGAAGGACAGATTACTGGACTTACTCAGCAGAGAGGAGGAAGATGAGAGTCATGCTGAGGAAGTGGTACAAACCTTTGCATATTCATTTCCAGTCATTTATCATGTGGATTCTCTGTAATTTCCTTCAAACTTTGTTCTTTTCTGTCTTTGCAAAAGCAGGAGAAGCAGAAGCATGAAAAATGAGTGAACAGTTAAACACTTTTTAGCTTAAAAAACCAAAAACTCACCCTGTAGATTCTGGACCGATCCGTATAACGAAAACTATGCGTCATCATTAAGATTCGATCAACAGGATTGTTGAAGTGAACGAAACTTCAGCCCTGATAACTTACAACACGACAAGTCGCTCTGCAGATAATTTAGATTCTCTTCTCTGTTCAAGGCAGATAGAAATGAAACTGTTGCAGTTTAGGCAAACTAAATATTCTTAGTGACGGAGACAAACACACCGCCTTCTGAATATTCTGCCTGTGTTGGTTTTTGCAAATAAAACAACGGCAGTGCAAATATCGCAGACAGGAACAGAAGAGTCGGGCACACAAAGACGTAACCGACACGGTTTGATCTGTGTTCAGATACTATTGTTGGATTTCGGAGGTCTTCCCTGGCACTCGGCCATCATTTCTTTCTTTCTCACAAAATGAGATGCTGGTTGTGTTTGTGCCGTTTTGTGTCTAGATCTGAAGAACAGTTTGTTTTCAAGTGTGACATGAGTTCATTTATCTCATTGTTAGTTCGTATGAAAAGCAGGAGCTCTGCATGGAAACAGTTTTTTATTTGGCAGGAAGTGAATTTAATATTTTTTTTGATAGTTAGCATTTTATTAGGATTTATTTAGAATGCTTTGTTTTCTTTTTAAAGAATGGGATTTAACAGGCATGTTCCTGTGACATTTTTTCTCTTAAAACACAAGACTAAAACTAAGCATTGATAGTTTTGTAGCATTATAAAATTACATTAAATCATATTAATGCTTATAATGACTATGTTGTTTTCATATTGAGCCTTTTCAGAAATTAAAAAATAAATCACATTCTGGGAGACATCTCAATATTGAATATTTAAAAATAGTAAAAAAAATAGATTATATGTAGATTTTTTAATTTTTTTAAATTAGTAAAATAAAAATATTTACGTGAGGAAATTGTACAAGTGTTGTATAAATATTTTCTGACCATAACAGAGATTTTTCTAAGACCCCATATGTAAGTGAGAGTTTTGTTTTGACTTGATCTGAAGTTCAGGTTGGACACTTTGACACTGAAAACAAAAAACGTTCTTGTAGATGAAAGTTCAAATCTGAGGAAGGCACACCTGGCTAAATGGCTTTGTCTTGGTTTCTTTGACTCAGAAGAAAAGTAGTTCTCATGTTGAAACATTTGGTCCCATGAGTATCTTACTGTTCTCATCTTGCCTTTTGTAGCACAACTCAAACTCAAGAATATTTCTCTTAAAGTTTTGCTTTGTTTTCTCTATGTTTGGTTTTGCTCTCCATTCATTGTAGCAGAGATGCTGAATGTTTCTGCTGATTTGTTGCTGTACGAGCCACAAGGTGCTGCGTTTGCATGCTTGTTCCCACTTCGGCTCGACACCTTTTAAAAGTCTTTCCATCTTTCCTTCTCAGAGCTCCTGTGACCCGGTGGCAAACCACTCAGAATCCATCAGCCACACGGTGACAGTCCCCCTCCAGACGACGCTGGGCACCCTGGAGGAAATTGCCTGCTGAAGCCCGCCCCCTTCCTCCCCTTCAGAGCCACACATACCCAGCAGCGAAGAGAAGTCCGCCTCCACCGGGTTTTGCTACAGATCCCTGTTGTAGCATCCTGCAGTGGGACTGAGGCTCCGTCACAGCCCTCTGTCTGAGGCACTAATGGGGATTAAGGAGCTGTCAGCTGGATTTCTCAGCTTTTTTCTCTCACCTTGGACCGTAGTGGCGGGGGGACAGGAAGCCTCCGCTGTGCCGGCCCTTCGACGGGGTTTCCACATATATGCACAAAGAATATCAAAGACCGTGTGGGACGCATCCCTACTGAGGGGTCTAATTCTTCTGCAGTATATCTATGTAAAAATCAAAAAAAGAAATGTTGACATGTTGCTCACTGCCAAAATAGCTGTTCAAAACTGTTCTCCAAACTGCATGTGTTGATCTATCTTGCTCTCTTTGCTGATACGTAGGCTGGACTTGCAGCTTTACAGTACATGTGTGCCATTTTGTCTTTCTACCTGCAGGAAAGTCCTGTGCTAAAGGCCCAGGTGAAGAATCAACCTTTGAATGTACAGATTGAACAGACGGTTGTCAAAGTCACCAGTCATTATTTCAGTACTGTAAGAGAATATTATTGGTTTGGTTTGAGAAGAGAACTTAGGCTTTACTTTTTTCCCCCCAACAGAAAACAGTCAGATATGAATATTTTTCTGTTTCGTTCTCATGCTGGTTGGTTTTAACAGCTGCCAGGTTTGCTGTGTGACTCCTGTAGCTTTGAGTTTTTATTTACACACCTCACTGAAGGTAAGTCAGACCCCAACTATGAATTACCAACTCCTGGCTGCCGCATCTCATTGGAGCACTCAGCTAATTGACACCACGTCTAAATTATTAGCTTGCCAAACAAGGAGTTATGTACACGGCGGGATTGTTTGGGCATTATTTGATTAACAGAGTGTCAGGGTGATGCTTAAGGTTGACTATTATTATGACCCTTTATTTTTATCTTCAACCAAAAGATGAAAATCACAAGCTTGGCAATTTAAATCTGTATAAAACTTCAACAGAAGCACCATGAGGAGGCGGGACAACTTAATCCGGTGGGTTTGCTGCGTGAGCTGTAAATATGTTTTTATTTTTGTCCTTATGAAACGGGTACCCAGCAAACACACCTGACGCCGATCAGAAACAGCTTTGGCTCCAGGTGAAGAGGCGTGGTCGTGTTTTTGGCGGTTCCGCTCAGTCTGCAGTTCTCAGTGTGATCTGCGCTTCGGATTGGCTGCTGCGAGCATCACACGCCCTCCTCAGCTGGATCCCTCAGAGATAACCAATGGCTCTACACCAAAAGCTCCTTCGGGACTGTTTGGAAGATTTAGTGAATCTGAATTTTCTATTACCAGTCCGTGATCATCCTAGCATGGTCTCCGTCATCAGAATTAGCGCGCGTTGCAGGTAGGAATGAATTCAAGTGCTTTGTGAGAGTTTGAATTATGATTTCCCATCTGTGTGGCGTAGCCTGCTGTCTCTGTGTTCTCTCTCATGTCGTGGCTTCTGGCGAACACGGTGCTCTGCCGGCCTGGGGGACGCGACACTGATGCTTCTTGCCGTGGCAACAACACTGGCTGTTTCCTCTCTTCTTCTTTGGCTTCAGTTGTTACTGCAGGACAGCGTTTTTCTCATTGTGTGACGCAGCATACAGTGTGTGTTTTTAATGTGAAATGATTAAATGAAAAAACATGTTTTACAGTCACTTGTCTTTGTGGTTATGACACACACACACACTGAAGACCAGCTGATTTATCTAAGTATGACGACAAGTGGAGGTTCTGGTCAACCCACCATGTAAAATAGTAAAAAGAGGAATAATATTTATATTTTCATACACCTAAAGAAACTACCTTAACAAATGGAAATGGATTCCACATATGTGTAAGTTGAATGGATGTCACCAGTAGCTCTGCGAATGAAAGCTCACATCAACACAAAGAATTGGCTGGTTCAGCAGATGATTTATGATTCGCTAAATTAATGTTGGCAGAGCTCTTTTGCAAAAGAGCCTACAGTCGAAATAAAACAAAAGTCTAAATTCGTTTCATCCATATAAATGTTTTCCCCAAAGAGTCAGAAAATGAAAAAGTAAACTTCTGCACACAGTCAAACTTTGATAAGTTTAATATTGTGAGGAAGGTGTTTTTATTGTTCTGTGTCTTTTAAAAGAACATTGCACCTTTTATTGCAAGTGATGGACCAGGTCACAAAACTTTGGTTATTTGGTTTGCCTACACAAGTTCATCCTCTTCATATTCCACTGAAAGGCTGATCACAGTGGAAACTAATTTAAATACAATGACATGCAAACAAAATTACAATTGGGCATTAGCTGCATTTCCATTGACATGCATATTTGCACAATTTGACATTTCAAAAAGAAATTTGACATTTAAATCAACTTGTTTTTTGATGAAGTTTTGGTGATCTGATGAGGTGGGGGCGGGGGGTTTGTAAAAGAAACGCAGTTAGCGGCTATTTTATCAGTCACAATAATTACAGATGAGGTGGCCACTGTAAAATACAATTATTTAGTTTTCTAAGAAAATCAGCACATTTCAGTTTCAGTCCACAGTCCATTATCTGCCTTTTCATTAGAGTCAATTTTACATGGGATCTTTTCTACTACCAGTCTACAGCGAATGCATATTTTGTTCATGTTTCTTTTGAAATAATAATAGGATGAAATACAGAAAACATTATTCACTTTAATGTTGAATAACTTTCAACAATAAATAAAACTGAAAGATGATACAGGTGTTCACATTTTTTTTTTTTTAAAGAAGTGACTTTCAGAAAATCACCTGTTCATTTTCCTCACTTTGTAAGCATGTACAATATGTTAGGTAAGTACAAGGGCTGAAAATAATAATAATAATAAAAAATTCTGGACAACTTTTGATTGATACAAATTTAAAAGATTGCAATCTGTTTCCTTGTATTTGCTGTACTTTTTAAGCGGTCCAGTGCTGCATATGGACCATCATCGTCTACTTACTCTGGAACTTCTTAAAGGCATCCTCACCTGTTTCTGCTAAGATTTATTTAGGTGACTTGAGTCATCAAGGAAAGGACATTACCGAGTTTAATATGAAACCTTTTTACTTGTTAATGTAGATCATATAACTTGAATGGACAGGAAGTCCAACAGAATGATTTTATCTTTTCTTTTTATCTTTTTATTACTTTCTTTTTATTTTTCTTTCTCACTGTTTAAACTTATGTAAAGCACTTTGAAATGCCTTGCTGCTGAAATGTGCTATACAAATAAAATTTGATTGATTGATTGATAACTTTTGAAAACAAGAGATTAAGTTCTAGCTGGGAGAGATTTCTTATTTTCAGAATTTTGCTCTCCAGTCTTAATTAAGGGAAATAAGCTGTTCAGATGTACCAGACCTTAAGTGCAAATAGGTGACTGAGGAGTTAATTCACTTTCAGCAGCATTTGTATCATCCTTTCAGTGTTTTTATTGACTAATTAAGGTCCAAAGCATGGCAAACGACACTGGAAAAAAAGTATTGCACAGAATAACAATGTTTACCTTTAATCTTGCCAATATGCTTTGATTTGTTGACGATCAAAGACCAAAATAACAGCAGTAAGAACCAAATTACGCAATAGTAGGAGCAAGAAATAATTTTCGAACCTAGCTCTTTATTTCTGTGAAATTAAATTATTTTCTGCTTCTATCTAAAGAAAACAATATTAAAATATTACATCAGTGATGAAAATATTTTTATTACAGAAATGTACACTTAGTGAAAAGTATGTTAAAGATAATTTAGTCTGACAAACACATCAGAACACAAACTAATTTATTAAACATGACTGCATATCCATTCTTTAGTTTCTCTTTTCATTCTTTGATTTACCCAAGTTGCAGTCTTACTTCGTACTGTGAGAGGAAGCTTTCTTTAAGGAAATGAGGTTTAAGATGAAAATTGCCTCATTGTTAGATGCTGAATGAGTGTGGTGATAAACTGCTGCGTGGGGGAAATTATCCTCATGGGGCTTCGTATTTAGTTTAAATTCAGTGCATGGCATCAGCATCATTGTTAAAGGTAACTGTTATGTAAAATGGCTCATTCTTGTTTACACAAAATGATATTCCACACATCTCTGGGGACTCCTATTAGAGGCTGGGCTTCAGCCTCTCTTCAATCTCAGTTCATTTAGCAGATATTTATCCGTCGGAAATTGCCTGCAGGTCAGGGGTAGTGCATCAGCAACTTATTGAAAATGCACTGATTACCTTAGTGGGGTGGGAACTTATCCATAGCAGAGATGCATAGGTCCTGAAGACTACTGTGGACAAGTTATAATCAGATTTCTTATTCTTTCTGCACGTTTCATGATTTAGTTTTGCTTCATAGGTGCAGAAAAAATATATTTAAGGATTAAAAAAGTAGACTTTGTAAAGGTTTGGTGAAAGAAAATTATTTTTCTTTTTCTGCAAAATAATTCTTCTTTTATTTTTAGTTTTTGTTCAAGAAAGACGTGATGAATTTGGATTTTTGTGTAGTTAAAAATCGGACAGGTCTGTGGAACAAAGGTGCTAATTAGCAGAGGTTAAAAAAAGATGGTGTGATGGTACAAAGTTTTCTGAGGATAATAGCATTGTCCAAAAATGATTCACAAATTATTTTTTATATATATAGTTTGTGGCTATGGAGCTATGAAGCTATGAAATATTTAAAAGTGATCTAAGTTTTCACTTAATGATTTTTTTTTTTTTTTTTTTTTTTTTGGCAGACTGCAAGTAAAAGTGCCTAAAGATCCAAACCCAAAATAATTCTTTGATAGGTTTTCTGTTATGTGTCGCTCCAACACTGGTGCATGTCTGCAGTTTGGGAGCCTTTTGTGATTCATTTTTACTAATAAATGTACAGTGATGATATAAAAACACCTGGATAATAAAGTACAAAACTTCTACTTCACATTTAATAGATTAGATTAATAGATGCTGAATCACATGAATCAAGCTGATCAGCTGACAGAAATAAACACTATAAGCAACAAGAAACTTTGACAGATTTTAAAACGAACTGAAACATTTCAGTTGTTTATCAAGAGAGCAGCTGTATGTGACAGTGATGCTGTGGAAGGTAAAGCTAAAGGAAACTGCTGAATGATCATCTTCAGAACTCTGAATCTATCCCTGCAGTGTTTTCATCTGATTGGTTTCTGTGTATAGTCATAAAAATAAATGACACTTCTGCTTGAGTCACCTTACATGATTTACCAGTACAGTTGCACTCCTTGGCTTGTCTCTGACTGCAGAGCCATGGCTTCGTGTTTTTTGTACTTCACCCTTCTGGTTCTGCCTGTAATGATGTCCATGCTGTAGGATGCATGGTGAGGCTAACTGGTAGCACTGGGTTTATTATAAATTGGTCTGCCTTGCAGTCCTCCTCTGGCAGAAGTACTGGCTGATGGACCAGTTCTGCAGGAGACATTGTGGGGAATTATAAATCATCTCAGCTCAACCAGACCAAAAGCTTTTTAAACATTTGCAGGAGACGTTTGATTATAAGATCAGGTCATTCCAGTCGGCCTTGGTCTGCTTCGCATTCCCTTTAATGTGTTTTTTATTGTTGCTTAATTTATCCTGACATCCATTCAGCATTCTCACGTGGTTTAAACATTTTGCTGCAGCTGCAGGAAATACAAATAAACACAACAGAGAGAAGACTTTAAACTAATTCAAAATACAATTATAGCTGTCTACAGTAATTATTCAGACATCAGATATGCCATAATATGCACAGTGGAAACTGTTTTTGCAGATTTCAAAACTGATTTCACTGTTTGGAGTACAGCCAATCATCATCATCAAGGAAAATAAATGGCCCTCCTGGATTGGTTACAAGTGCCATCCAATAACATGTCAGGTGATGTACTTGGATATTTCAGCTTTTCAATTTACATTTTATTTGGAATATTTTTACTTTTAATACTTTACCTATTCTCTGAATAGGTAAACCAAGGAATACTGGCCTGCAGGTAGATGGTGGTCTACAGATGGAATCTTGTTTGAGGAGTTTAATTTTTATCCTGATTTAGCTACATCATAAATAACCTGACATGTTTTCTTTTGACAAGGTGCAGCTGAAACTGTTATGTTTACATACATTTTATTTAAAAAACATTTTTTCTCATGATCTGACAATAAATCAGACTAAGATTACTCAAATTAGTTATATTTCCTAAATGTCAGAATCATAACAGACAGAATTGTTTCAGATTTGTTTGCATACATTAAAATAACCAAATTTTGAATAATTTGGAGTCTGGATGATGACGTCATGACTTTGTAAGTTTCAGAGTAATTGACACCAGTTAATAATATTACAGAAAGTAATAATAGAAAAATAATACTAACATAAATAACCTTTTTTGCTAAATAATAAAGATGTCCAACTCTGAGCTATAAAATGAAACATAACGATGAAGAAGTGCATTAATTTTGTGTTTTTTACACATCCAAACGGGAATATCCTTGTGATGTCACGGTTAGCTTAACAGCAAGAGAATGTTGGAGATAAATTATCCTTAATTTGTTCTGAACTGATCTAATTCCATTTAGCACAGTGTTCAGTTGGAGAGGCTTTCATGGAGTCATTATTATGAAGCTGCAGCTTGAATAAACAGATCTTTATGAGCAATTGACAGCCCATAATCCACCAACGTCAGCAGTCAAGTGCATCTTTTCACAGTGAAGCGTGCAGCTGCTGCAGTGTAGCTTCCTTTCACTCTTTATTATGAGAGATAGGAAATCTTGCTAAGACTTTAGGGTCAAAGTAGGAGTCCAAGTCAAGCTTCAAGTCTTTAGGCAGCAGGTGAAATAATCTAAAATCTACTCGTTGTCCCAGTTTGGAAATGTTTTATTGTACAACATCCACCAGCAGGATGTCACCTGATCGTCTTGGTTGGATCAGGAGTCCTGATCTGTTTTCAGATTAGAACCAAAATAAACTGCATTGAGGTCTTCAGGTGAAATTTGAAAATGTATCCATTTATCTCCATATGGAAATAAAATGACATTTATTTAATGTGGATTGGAGATCAGACCACTAACCTTCTACGTGCTTAATAACCATTTTATTCCGTTAATATAAGATCGCTTTTATCCTTTGTGTCTATAATCCATAACAATTTTAATACTTCACCACTCAGACATCACATCTTCATGCTCTTTATTCATGTTAAAGGGAGAATTAGAGTTTGCGTAGTACAAAGATAATTTTGAGGATAATGGGAGTTTTAAAAAGGAGAAATCGTGCAAAGTGCATTAACACTGGGACCTCCACTTGAGAGACGAATGAAGAAATTGCATCTGGGAGAAAATTTTGGCCTCATTTTGTCATTTTCAGCAGCTAGGGGAGGTGTGAGTTATTCATTTGAGTTTTGCCTTGCAGTGGATTTCCAACCTGATCTGCTGAAGCTTTTTGCTCACAGAGCCTTTGATTTTGATACGTTTAACCTTGGCATCCATAATTAATGTATGTAAATCTAATTTTACCAGAGCTACTGAACACATAATTGCATTTTAAAGCAGAAGCAGGCAAAACATTGACAGAGCTGTTGACTCAATCTTTCGGAGTTTGATCTGCTTTATCGCCTAAGAAGTCTAAAAGTGCGTCCTCCATTTTAGACGCGTTGTTACCTGGAGCTGAATTATAATTACCTGTTGACTGTTTATTCCTGAAGAGTGTTGATTACTAATTTGATGGCTGGTGTCAGACTCAACAGGGTGCTCTTTTTATGTGTACCTAGCATGCTCTGGGGAAATCAGTGGCATTCAGCATACTTAGCAAGGCTAATAATCTCTTCTTCAAGTAATTAAACGGCAGACTTAGTCTCTTAGCAAGTCTACTGTCATTTCCCCCAGATTCTCAGGACATTTTCTCTTGCATTGCATGGGGATTCTGTGTGCACTTTGGTAATTAGTAAAGTGAAACTGGAACATCCCACATGCAACATAAATCATCACGGCCTGATGAGTTAAAAAGCTCCGTATCAATTGTCCTAAAAACACTTTCAAGAAGACTTTGAAACTCTAGCTACAGATTCGCATGTGAATCGGACTGTCACATGCACAGCGAGAAGCACGCTGCAAGATTCTCGCTGAACTTAGATGGTAATGATGTTCTACAAACTCTGAATTCTCAAGAGAAATTTTTGATGCTGTATTCATGTGTCTTTAATACTCGTGTCACAAGATCTTTTTCTGGTTATTAAGTTTTATTTGAAGTGGTAAAATGCCTATGTTTGGTGATTGACTGATCTAAAACTAAAGTTTTTGTATGGGTGGCTATATGGTGCACACAATGGGACACACATCTTCCTGTCCACAGAATATTCATATAAATATCTCAGAAAGGTGTTTTTTGGTGAATATGAAGGCTGGCCTTTGTGTTACTTCTGGTCTCCAGCTTGTTAAACCTTCTTAGGTCTTTGGCTGTGAAGGTGCTTAGAAAAGTCTTGTGCAAACTCTCAGGGCAAACCCTGGAAAACCAGGACGTTCTGAAGAAACAGTCTGCTCTGTCCCTTCTTGTGGACAGCGTGGCTCTCTCAAATCCAGTCTGTTGTCCAATTTATATCCCTCCATCTCCACTTCCTCCTTTGTCATGATGGAGGTTGTGTTCCTGCTCTTCAGAAATCCTCCTGACTCTATAACTCTTCTAAAAATCTTGGAAATTTGAGTTTGGCCTAGCAAATGAGGTTTTTCTGGACTTGTTTTCTGACTTCCTATATGAGTCATTTTGGTAGGCCTTCTGTTATTTCCATTTGTGAATAATGGCCTTCTACATTTTTCACTCACATCTCAAACTCTGAGAAATAGCTTTGTAACCATTGTTACATTGTTGCAAGTCAAATTTAACTCAGTATTCTGTTGTTAATTACAATCTGTTCACGACTGAACTTTTCCACGTTTGATCAGTTTATTCTTTTATTGCAATAAGTGAAATCATGTGAAAACTGCTTTTTGTATTTGTCTTATCTGAGACAAAAATAAAAAAGATAATAGGAGTAGGCAAATCAGTTTTAAAGCAATTATTTTATTAAAGTTATTTTTAATATTTGTTTGAATAGATCCCTAAGTGGGTTTGTGCTTTACCTGACCATAATGAATGAATAATGCTTGAAAGTTTAAATATTTACCTTGTCACTACTGTCTCAAGCAATTAACTAAATGGTATGCTGTATTTTAATCCTATAGGGCCAAAGAACGTGGCAGAGATTTCCTTTCATTAAATTGATGTTTACTTTAGAAAACCAATTAAAACGTGTTACAAAGCAAGACGCTGTGGATTTTTATGCCAACGTTTTGTATTGAGACTGAAGCAATAAAAAAAAGAAACTAATGTTGCTTCTGATTTTTATAAGTAGCCAGCTTGTATAACACAGAAAATAGCCAATAAACTCATGGATAAATGTGGTTAGAAATGTCAAGAATTAGTACATTAATATAGTTTACAATTGCATGCAACACGTTTTCAAAGAGCTGCAATATTGATCCAATTTATATCTGAAGACTCATCCTGACGTAACTCACTTCTGACCTCATTATATTTTTGTACATGTTGCCTGGAAGGACTAAAACGTAGCAATAGGTGAAATATCTGCAAAGGTTTTAAAGATATAGCTGTTGCATTCAGTTACTGGTTGCAAAGTTTATTTTTATAGTGTTTTGAGCCACAATGCAAAGCCAAAGGCAAATGTCCACATGTGTGGACATTAAAGATTAATAATATTAACTTCCTTCTTCATGTTTTTCATCCACTTTGTGCAACACTCCTGTTCCACAATTTGAAAGGCTCCATTTTAATTTTAGTTCTTTAAATATGTTTCTTGTTACTGTAGCTCATTTAAAAATTAAAATTTTTTTCCATAGGAAATTTACAATCTTGGGGCAAACTTGATTGGTTGATTTTGGATCAGGGGGTTCTTTCTTGATCAGCTCCTCTGTTTTGCATAGGAATCTGAATTTGTCGTCAGCTTTTTTTTTTCCAAACAGTTTCTTTATCAGTGGAGACTTAAAATGTTGGTTCCTGGGTGTTCCTGAACCTCCAGTTGTTGTTTTTTTTTCCACCAGTGGGCTGCAGTTTGGGTCCTGGTCCGCCTCAGTGTGAGGAGGTGCTGGTGAATAGCACATAGCCGGTTTGAACAAAGCTGACGCCATCTGGGTCAGTTTTCCCCTGACTCCTAATTGAAGGCGAGGGGCAGTAACGTCCGGCTGATGGAGACGACGGCGGAACAGCAGCAGGATCCATGACTGAAATGGGAAATGAAACTGTTGAGGTGTAACAGGAAGGCTGAAGGTCAAGGGAAGGTTGAGGGGTTTGTGTGTCTCTGGGTGGGGCTGGAAGATTCTGGATTTGTTTTTTAACTGAACCTATAAAAGAATGTGTTCAGTTCATTTGCCACACACATGATCTCTGCTTGAAACCTGTGAACTTCTTTATCACTGACCATAGTTTATTACTCTTCTGATGGAGCTTGTTCCCCAGCTCTGCACGTCGGTGTTGTTCCTTATCTTGACTTTGGGATGTTTTTGTTCACTCTTCAGTAATTTCCTGTCTCCACCCTTGAAACCTAGTGTTTTATTTGTTCAGATCACTGCTGACCCAGAGTTTATCGGGATTTACCTCAGTGTCACGGTGGGGAAGGTTTTGTCCATATTTAAAGTTAAGTCAGTAAAACCATCAGTTATGGCACTAATATCCTTTCCAAGTGGCTTCTGTCTCTCGCCATTCTTTTAAAGGAGGAGTATTTTACATATATTCCCAGCTACATATTGCCATTTCATAGAAAAATCAAGTCATTGCGTCACCAACAGTTGATATACATACTGTATGCTGTGTATATAAAATATGATATAAAAGAAATTTGACTTCGTAATTTTACCAATTGAAGTGGGGCTTCTGTCTCTTTAAGAAGCTTCTACTCTTTCCAACAATCAGCCTTCAGCATGTCATCACAACATTGACAAGCTCAGCTGCTGAAAAGCTCAGCAGATCAGCAGGTTTGCTAATTGCTGCTGCTAGTCTAGAGGGAGCTGAGAGGGAACAAACATGCATGACAAGAATCAAAGCAACACTCCAAAAAATGTCTGTTTTTGATGAGGGAATAACATTATAACATGATGTAAACTCCAAAAAAGTAAATTTTACATAACACCCCCCTTTAAATCACAAGTTGAAAAAAAAAGATTCAACTTCAGGAAGGCAGAGAGATGAGGTTTTGATCTGCCTTTCTATGAATAGGTTTTGCAGATGACTGGTATGCATCATTAATGTCTGCATAAGACAAATGCAAAGATTTATAGGCTTTGGTGAAACAGTTGACATTCATTTTAAATGTTAAAGGCGTACTAGAGACATGCCGTTAAAATCTCCATATATTGTCACTATTGTTATTCACAGACATTGGTTTCAGATCTTTCAGCTCTATGAAGCTCAACAGACTGTATTCCCGATGCTGTGACTGACTGCTTGTCAGCGCTCCAAGTTCATCCATCCTATTTGCTAAAGATCTCACATTCCCCATAGTGAATAATGGAAAGAGATGAACTGAACTTCCTCTTTCTCTCCCTCTATTTTTCTGCTGCTCTAGATCCACAACCCCGTTTCAACTTTGTAGAGATTTGGGATTTTGCAATTTAGGCATTTCTTGAGCTTTTTTCGAGATGCTTGTAAATGACTCTCTTGTTGATCATGGCAGGTGGTAATAAAAAAGAAAAACAGAAACAGCAACGTTTCAACCCAAAAAATGGAAAAATCTTAATAACAAACAAAGTAACTGCAACATGCCGACATTTTTCGTGGTGCTATACAAGAAATCCACTAAAAATATTGTTCATATTTAACTTAACTGTAGTTTAATAAAACTATAATGCACACACTTTTCATTTGCGCCAAACTGGATTTTCCTTTTTAATTTCCTATATATAACTGGTGTATATATAAAAAGATTTGTATATTTTTATTTTGATAAAAGCATACTGAATAAGAGCCTGAAGTAAGACCTTTAGAAAATCCTTCACGATTTTGTTAATTTGCATTCTCCTTCATCCATCACTTAGAAATGAGCTTTGTTCCTGTTTCATTATGAAGAAAGTGTTGCTGGGAGATAAGTGGGTGGCCTGCATGCTGCATTACACCTAAGAGGCGGCGCAGATCAGATTAGATCGCCCGATAGCAGAGAAGCGGCTTGTTGCTGTGTGTTATTATGACCAGATGCAGAAATCTGATTCAATAACACGTGGCCTTTATCAGCATCACCCCTGAGAAATATGAATTTAAAGGCTTTTTATTTCCTCCCGTATCTCACAGCGCGAGTCAACAAGTGACACGCCTATCTGTGCCCGAAAGCGATTACAGTCGGGATGTTAGGATCGTCATTACAAAACAATTTCAGAGAAGAAATGTCTTTAGAACCATAAATCTGGAGTGTGTGCTCTGCTTCTGCCATCTAGTGGCGACACAGGAGCTTATTATGATGCTGGTGTAACATTGTGGGTTTTCTGATAACATTTTGAAGATAATTTAAAGTTTGTACAGCCGTAAAATGATCAGTTTAGATATGAAAACATCATTTATTTGTTTACCACTTTAATTTTTAATTTTGTTGTTTTTTTCAGGGTAATATTACTGTGTTAATAAGCTGTGGAAAACAGATGAGGACTAAAAAACCTCTAAAACTGGTTTATTAAAAATGCTGGGGGGGGTTTCTATATAACACAATGCAGATAATGCAGATAATTTACTAAATTCTACCCCAACAGGCACACCACCACTCCTTAAAACTGAATACTTAAGCAGAAAATAACATAATAATCTGCCCGTAAGTATCTACAATTTGTTCCACTGTTTTGTTTCTTTTTCTAATTGAGAAAATTAAATTATGACATGTGAAATTAGTGCCACTGTACACAAAATAACTGCTTCACTCCAACTTCCAGCTTTAACTTTTGCATCATTTACTATAAAAGGCAGATTGGGTCTCTGTGGTTTGCAGGATTACAAGCCATGGAGACTACTTTGCCATGTTTGATATAATACCTGACATTAAAAACTAATTTTCCTAAAGGTACTAATAAATGTTAAGCACCTGCTTCTTCACTTAAACAGATGGAAAAGGTTGTATAGTTGCACCATGAAAAGACATATTTCCTGGAAGATAAAAATGAGAGGGTCTCTTACGTCCTTTGTGCTGACATTCATTATTTCAGTACTACAATTATGGCAGACCCAACTGCTGGCAGTAAAGTGTCTTTAGGGAGAAACGTTTTAAGTAAAAAATGTTCTTAAAGGATAATAAGGAAGAGAAATCTCAGCCAAATGATTACATCAGAGTTACCAGTGGACTTTGGTTAAAACTGTGACTCTGCAGTATGTAACTTTTACAAAAATGTGCTTTTTTTCCGTATTTGTTAAAACTGTCACCATGTCGAGACAGTCTGGTATGAGACAAATAATCTGTAAAAAGATAAACTCCTCCAGCTCCTACTTAAACTACTATTGCTGTGTGCACTAACAATCAAAAACAACTAATCAGAGCCAGGAGGAGGGGCTTAGTGCTGTCAATCAATAATACTCAATGTGTTAATGGCACAGAAACAACTTGCTGTTCCAGGAAAAAAACATCATCACTGGCTATGCTAACTAGCATTAGCATTTGTTGTAGGCTACATTGTGGTGAACCAGCTGTTGCATAGCAGAGATCAAGGCATATGAGGTGAGCAGGAGAGTGATTGACAGCACTAAAGCCCTCCTCCTGGCTCTGATTGGTCGTTTCTGAATGACTGGTGTAATTCTGAAGTTATACTGGGAGCACTGGGAGAAGGCAGAGGAGCTCAGTTGTTTCACAAATTATGTCTTTTAACCCTTTCATGCATGAATTATGATTTTTTTTCAAAGCGTTTTTGGTTTTCTGAGGGCATAAAAAAGGTGGAAAAAATTTAGAAGCAAAAAAAATTCTAGAATATTTTCTAGGTTATTTGAAGAATACATCAGTATTATTATTTTTGTTTACCTGCAAGAGTAGAAGAAGGGACTGGATATTTCTGAGTTGGTTGGCATTCTTTTTCGTTTGTCGGCCATATTGGATTTAACAAATATTTTCTTGCACTTGCAGCTGATGGCCAGTAGTTGGCAGTATATTTAGTGTCCACTTCAGTGGTCTGTGGGCATTTATAACTTAAAAATCCATAAGAAAAACAAGAAAATGGCTTTTAGATAGCTGTCCTCTGCAGTGACCGCTATGCATGAAACATAATGCTCATGTTAGGAAACATGTAAAAAATATAAACATATTTTAGAAAAGTTACCTTTTTGGATTAAAGAAAATATTTCCTACAATACTAACTCATAACCACAGGTTCTGGTAAGAACCACCGTGTTTTTCTCCAGTGAGATGAAAACTTCACCATCACAGCTCCGTCTGCAGCAGAGTTATCACCTCATTGGCAACACCTGTCATCATTAGCTTCACATCAACATGAGCAAAGCTGAGGGAGGCAGCCGTAATGGACTGGTTCAACTGCTGATGCAATAAATCGAGGAGCCATGGAGATGAAACAAGGTTAGATGTTTTGATCTCCTCCTCCTTAAATCTAAAAAGAAGAATTTTATGACGCACTCTTTCTATTTTTAGTAAACCAGCTTTATCTAACCGACAGTGAAAAATGTTTCTGATTCAAAGTCCAGAAAGTGGATGCACTTAAAAACACACTCAGAGTTAGACTTATTAGGGTGCAAGTTCAGTTCAACAATTTATAGCTGAACTGAACTTTTCTCATTCTGCTCAAGCATGCCTTGTTTTAGCCTTAATTTTAAAATGCAAGGTTACAGTTTACAGGAATAAACATTTTTCATTGCTGAAGTTTTATTTCCCACTCAACGTAGACAAAATGTCAGTCATTTGGTACATCAGTGCAGCAAATTATTATTCCTTTTTCCTGCTTTCTTTAGATTTGAACAGATACTAGAAAGAATCTATTCCTCAGTTGTACATTTTGAAAGATGTGGAGACTTTAAATGATCCAAAGAAAGATAAATGGGTTCCACATCCAGAGGCAATTTCGTTCCTTTCCAGCTGAACTGATTCTTATTTCTCTCTCTTAAGCCGAGATACAAACTAGAATGACTCATTTAGACACTCTGCTGTCTAAAACGTACATTCATACTTAATTCAGACTCTGTTATATTCTAATAAATCATCAGTATGAGCCTCCACTGAGGGTCAAATGAGTCTGGCTTCTAGCACCAGCTGTACTTAAAGTGTTTGAGAAACAATATGAAGCAAAAGGACTAGAATGGAAAACTGGAGATGTTAATTTTAGTCATCAATTTAGTTTTCTAGTCTCTCCATGGTTAGATTAATGTTTCCTTTTCTTTTACAGGGAACATGTTTATCTTTACAGCTGTGATTCATTGGTGCCTCATGCTCCACGACGCAACGCCAAATATGTGAGTAAAAAGCCTCGTTATTTATATCTGACTGAATGATTTGTTGCCTCATAATACAAATAACACTCAGTCTCTGCACATAGTCTACATGGAAATAAATAGATGAACTCTTTGCTTTCTATGATCTACTTATTGTGGTGCATGAAAATGCTCTGCTCAGCGTAGTTACTAAAACAGCATTGCCTGAATATTGGAACATAAATAATATGATAAACATATTTATGACATAAAATAATATAATTTTTTATTTTTTATCATCTACAAACTGTTATATTCTGTCATGTTATCTGCATTATAAATCATAATATGATGTAAAATACCAACAGATTTAATCTCTTTTGACTAAAGGTCAGCTCTAAAATATTAGATGACTCTTTTATTCATTAATATTCTTGTTGCATGTCAAATCTGAAGCTCCACACTAAGAAATGAATCGGTTAACTTTTTGGTAAATATGCAATTATCTTGTCTTCTGGGCCCTTAAGTTGCTACCTTACAGAGTTAAAACAAAACATTTTTTTCTATAAAAATAAGTCCTAAGAAACATATTAGTTTGATTTTTGTCAGATGTTGTGTTCAGTTTCATCTTTCCCTTTCTGGTCTAATGAAACATTTAGTTGTTTTACAGATGAGGACAGATGTTTTATGTGCTTCCTGCAGCCTCTATGAACACAAACAAGCTTGTAAATTGCACCATATTTTGTTCATCCATGATGAATGGGGATCAATTTCCACCCTTGGCACACCTTCAAATATAACGTGGCTCCATTTTCTCAGCAGAGCAGCTTTGGTAATTAGAAAAGTAGTTACACACTTTAATTGAATCTGCCAACTGCAGAGTCTCAGGCTGCCTGCAGAAGTAAACAGCTGGTTTTAATGGTGGATCTTCCATTGCTTAAAACTGACATCACAGGCACAATAATTGGCTTCTTATCTTTTTAATTAAAATATTTTCATAATGTTTAATGGAGTAAAATAAAAATAATACTTTTCCAACTAGTTTAGTCTTCAGTAACATCTTGCCTCAGGTTTGTGTGAAAAGCACACTGAACAAAAGTTACTGTAAATGCTGAATTATTAATAAAATTTGGGGTAAAGTGTGCACTGTTTAATCCCACACTGGAATATTTTATTGGCTTTGTGTCCAAACTTTGGTTTGTCTTTAGACAACAAGAGTCTAGTCATCCAGTCATTAATGCAACAACTATGTCAGTAAAAACATTGATGTTTATATTATTGTTTGCACAAACTTCCGTGAATGATTAAATCAAAGAAGTAATAATGTTAATTCTTCTTCCTGTGACATTAAACAGTTTTGCATTTTCACAGCTAGATGTCACTAAATCTCTGCGTTGCACCTGTAAGTTAGTTGCAGTCAATATTAAACTGCAGAAACGCCAAGAAGCTGACCTTTGACCTATGAGAGCAAATGTACGGTTTCTGACAGTAAAGGTTGCGTTTTAAGAAAGACAGGTTAACGTTGGCCGGCTCTTGTTTTGTATTGAGCATTTCAAAGTCTTTGCCAGGTTTCTGTCACTGACATTAATCCGTCCTCAGGGCCAAATACCAGCAGAACCCGGACAGAGGAGATAACTGACGGGGGGAGAACTCTTAAAACCCCGAGCCAAGGACTTCTGGCAGAGTTTCTGATGCATTTGTGACTGCACTGGAGTCTATAATGGAGCCAAGGTAAAAGCACACATTAAACATTACAATGTAAAATCTCTAAGGAAGCAATAACAATAATTAAAGTTTGAGTCAGCTTCCTTTATTATGGCACTTTGTACATGACAAGTTACAAAGTCAACATTCTCGGTTTAGTTCACACAGCTCAAACTCCGTCGCATGTGACAAAAACAAGTTAACAAATATGGAAAGTGTTTGATGCTCACATTCAACACAAAATGTGTTTATTCCTGATCTGCATTGTCAGTAGGTTCAGATCTTTCAAGTTTTAATATAGTACTGGCATGCCAAAGAAAAGCTCATAGTTGCTACAAACACTCCTCCCCTCTTGTCCTGTTCTGGTGTTTAAGTTATGAAAAAACAAAAACAAGGTCCACTGACGTTCTGCATAAAAAGTTCTTCAGTTCAAACATCTGTTCTTCAGCCAAAAATACAGATATATTCAAGAAACTGTACAAAATCCATTCCGATTTGCAAAACAGGGACGACGTTGACGTATGTTGACACGCACAAACCGCAACATCCATCCACAGAAAATGTGTGCACAATGTTTTTACAGTCAAAATGACGAAGGTAAACAGGTTGCATTGAAGTGCTACGACATCGTTCGTTGGCACACCAGGAGTAACATTTACAGTTTTTACATCTGAGAGTAAGTAAACTGTCGACATGCATTTTCTAAAACCAGCTCGGCGAAAAATATCCCCGCATTCCATCTGGATATTTCTTTAATTAGTAGCTTAGTGATTAAGCTGCATCATGACTTGTCAGATGTCTTTCTCCTCTGCAGTGGATTGTGCGACAGGCTCTTGTTCTGTACATGATGCATGAGCAGCAGGAATAAACTGGAAGCATTCAGCAGCTGCTGTTTAGTAAAGCTGTAGAACTAAAAAAAAAAAAAAATCATGCTACTAAAAGCTGATATGTTGCTGTAAAGTTCAACGGTGTGAGGAATAAAATGTTTGAGATAAGGTTCAAAATTGAACTTGTGCAAATTAAAAGCATTCTACATGCTGTAAACTTTAGCAGAAGACTTTTAAAAGGAAGTGATCTAATTTGAGATGTTTGTCTTTCAGGAAAACTGAGATCTCTTCTGTTTGGACGCGAATTCAGTAAGTAGAAATTGTTCTGAATATACACATTTTTAAGAGTTGGTAATTATGAAACCAAATATGCATAAACATAACATGCAAAACTATTTATTACTTTGAGAAATTAGGCAATCAAATGGTCAGCCTTGCTGCAAAACTGAGGTATTTCTTTGCCTTCGTCTGCTTGTGGTGCTGCTGTAAATGAGATGGCCCTCGGTCAGTAAACTCTCTGGGCTGGCCACCAGCCTGGGGGTGTAGAGGTATTGGCTGACGAGAAGACCAGTGCAAGGGTTGGATGCTTCAGAGGACTTTCCAGGGGGTTGTGGGTATTGCGTTTAGGTCCGCATCCAGCTCAGAGGCACCCAGAAGGAATCGCGCTCCAATCTTTCCAAAATGCCGCGCAGTTCAGCGCAAGCACTGGCCGAGTCCTCCTTGATGAGGACGCGGTCCACCAGGTGTCCGTACTGCTGGTCGATCTGAACGGCAGACTGGCGCATTTCCTGCAGGTCTTCATCCTGAGGAGGAGGAAAAGATAGCTGTGGTACGCACTCAGCAGGACTGAAATTACACTTGAAAATCCAAGTTCCTAACTTAGCCTAAACATTCCTGCCAATGAGTGATTCAGTCAGCTGCTGAAAGTAACGAGTCGACGGAAAATCCTCTACTAGTGAGGAATGAATCTATCATAAGATCCAGGCTGGATTAAGTGAAGTGTGCCATGATGCTGAAACTATACAACATCTTTTTGATCACATTGTAAAAGTTTTCCTGTCTACTCCTAGTGTTTAAAAAAATTATTCAGTCTTTATTTTGCCGGAATAAAAACCTATTGAGAGTTTAAAAAAAAGGTAGTCCTGACCAAAAGGCAACAAAACATACAAAACATTTTGTCACTTGAGGAGCTACTTTTAGGACCCTGTGGAATCCATTTTGTATTTTCTTCTGCACAATTAATATTTGAAACAAAGAGAATTCAGAAAAATAAAGGCAAGATAGATGGCTCCACTAACTTTAGCCCTCTACAGTTGCTTATATAGAAAAAAGAAAGTAACTCCTAATAAAATTAGTGTATTGTAGTTCAGGACCTTTTATGTAGTTAAGATTTGTAGAACAATTGCAAATAAGCATATAATGTATGACTTCAACATTCTCTTGCAGATAAAAATACCACTGCACATGTGTGTCAAACATTAAATTTGTTTTCTTTTATACAAATCAGTCTGTGCTGTTTTTATTCACTTGTCAAAGTTATAAAATAAGTGAAGAATCCTGCCCAGCTTATTAAAAGGGCTCCTGAACATGAGCAGTACTTACCGTAAGGCGCCCGTGTTCGCCCCCTCCTGGTGAGGTGGCCGCACTGCGGCGACGCCGGCTCTCGGGAATCCGAGGTTTGACAAATATAACATATGGCTTGAACTCTCCAGTTCGTAGCCTCTTCAGCGCCTGCAGTGAAGACAGATTTACACACAGAGGTCAGGAAGAAGAGGCGGATCGGCAAAGTCGAGAGGGAAATGTCAAACTGTTTGCTGAACACATGTGACGAGACTGCAGCGTGTAACTCATTCTGACATGTTATGATAGAATATTTTGGTATCTGTTCTGAACATTCAAAAATAATATAAAAAAACCCCATCCTTCTCACCTCAGGCTGCACGTCAACTATACACATCTTATTCTTGGCTTGAACAGAGCGGATGGCCTCTATACTGGTGCCGTACTGGTTTTCCTTGTACTCCCCATGCTCTATGAATCTATGGGGGGAAAGAGAATAGATATTTTACCCAGAGTAGATGACGGTTCTGGTTTCTTCCATTTTTATAAATTCAGATCAGTTACACAAAGAAGTTGAAGTGAACAGCTAGCTTGAGAAAAGCTAAAGTACACTTTTTCTAAACATGAGATTGTGGTAAACTATCTATGAACCTTTACACTGTTGCTATGTTTGCATTGGGTGGATATTAAAGAAGCCAATAGAGGAAGTGACGCTCTGCAAATGATCCTCCTGTGCAAAACCACAAGCATAGAAAATTATTTTATGTTCTGCTAAAAAGATGGAAATGTTTTCTGAATTTAAATCAAGAACATTTTACCTCTGAGTTTGTGAATGAATCAAACATTAACAGATTACGCCCCCTGTGCACAAAGCTAGCATAGTTAATCACCACGGTAGCTCACACACTCATTTTCTCAAGTCTTGACCTGATTCTAAGTCAAATCTAATATTTCTTGACTTGTTTACATTGCAGGCTTACATCCCAATCTCTAGCATGTACTCAGCAACTGATGTTAAAGGCAAAAATATTATTGTCTAAATGAAAACATGCTATGGATGCTATTTGCTGCCTTATTTTGAACAGAAACACTAAATCATGGTTTCAGATGAGCTGCTGTAAATGTTTTGAACATAATACTTCAAAACATTGAGGTGGTTTAACTATGAACCAGTTCTTATACTTAAGACACCTCAAATGTAAACATCGAAACAGCCTGAAGGTTCATAAAATAGCATCAACCTGACGGCTGCAGCAGTTCTGAGAATGGAGTTGTTAGTTTCAGCCCTAACCTAGACTTCATGGTAGTTCTTAACTGTATGTTAGACATTAACTGTTTAAAAAAATTTAATAGGGACCAACTTAAAAAAAATAGGATCATAAATGTTTAAATAAAAATCCCTGATGCAGGAAAAACCTACTTGTTGTTTAAAGCGTCTGCATCAAACTGCTGTTTGGTGACAAAGTGATACTCCACTCCGTCTTTCTCATGAGGTTTCTTAGGCCTGGTAGTATCTGTGTTAACATTGACAAAAAGAACAGGGAACATTTCGCTTGTCGTTGCTCGATTCTGTTGGACCGCAGAGTAAAAATGCTGACACTTACGTGGAACAGCTACAGCATAACGATGTGGGTTTTCAGCTATCACTCGCTGCTTCAGCTCATTGATTCGTGCCCCAAGCGAACCTTGGAGAGAGATGTTGAGAACATATTGTGGTAATATTTGCATGTCATAAATAAAGACTGAGTCTGTGTTTAGAGGCTCTGACTTACCGATCAGAACCACCAGCCGCGGCCTCTCACCAGACCTGTGCTGGTAGCGGGTCACCTCCTCGTAGGTCAGGAAGTCTGTCTCTCCGATCTCCGAGTCCTCTCCGGACGATCCCTGCCGATCCTTACGACTCAGCCGGAAGCTTCTCCGTAAACCAGCTAGAGCAAGAAGGAGCAGCTCTGCTCAGCTGGAGCACACACACACCGCTCCTCACACACAGCTTGAGCATCACGAACAATGTCAGCATCATGCATTATCAAAACATTTGTCGAGGTGCATATATGCCCGATCAGAAGAAGTTGTTGATGGTGTGAATTTTGAGATTTCATGCTTCAGAGAATTTTATTACATGCAACTAACCAAAACCTGCAAGTTTTGGTTCCTTTTAACAAAGACATTTCATTGACAATATTAACATCGGTCACTTTTTGTTCAAGACATGCTGCTTTGCAAGAGGTTACAGTGTTGAGGCAGGACACAGAGGACAGCCTGGCCCAGGGAGACCCCGCACTGAAACACAGGGATTAACCGCAGGGTCTCCCACGGCCAGAACGGTCTGGACTCCCCTCCCCCCGTCAGATGCTTGAGCCGGCCACTGTACCTGAATAAAATTCCCAGGAAAACACCTGGCCACAGGAGGGCGCCACTGCTTTACACTTAGAAGAGACTATAACCGGTGTTAGAGCATCACACAACCCAGCCTCACACCTCCACATAAAGGTGAACGAGCAACAAACGTGCCTGGTTGAGTGTGCAATGCGTCCAACGCAGGAGGGCCCTCGTGAGGGTGGGGGAGGATGTGAAGGGGAGCTGGTTCTAGGGAGGGGAGGAAAGGGTGGAGCAGCGCACTGACCACAACAACAGGGGCAGTTAGCTAGAAGCAGGGCACAGGGGAAGGGGGGGTTCAGGAGGATCCAAACACTGAGGCAAAGACAGCAGGAAGAGGAGGGAGGGTTTACAGCTTCAAGCAGGTCGACAGGAAGCACGAATACGGGTCGTTAGGGTGTTTCATGTCACAGCAAATGTGTGGCATCAGGCTTTCAGCTGTGTTTAGGTCACGCCGTGTGCTCAGCGTCATTCGGGCAGCGGGGCAGGGCGGGAGAGCAAATGACGTTCAAGTTTAAGAAGGGAGATGGAGGGAGGAGGGAGAGCTACAGAGGACGCTAATGCATTAGCTCCACAAAATCACGTTAAGGAGAAGACTGCATCTCAATCATACATACCCATTCCCTGGCTTTCTGTTTTGAATACATGAAATGTAATAATAGTGCATTATTTTATGAAAAAAACTAGTTTTCATTTCAGAATTTAGCCTGGTTTCCATAAAATTTGAATATTAGTAAATTAACCATTTCTAGATTTGGCAAAAAGGGTCTGTGCTTCCCTGACAATATCCAACCCAGGCAACTTAACCTCAGACTTAAAACTTAGGACCCCCTTGAAATGTTTTTACATTTTGTCACATTATAAACTCTTAATCAGCCTAAAAAAAAGTCCTTGTGACCCCAACCCAAAGCCCAAAGGGGAGCAGCACACAGCCAGGCTGCAGCAGGCAAACAAAGCAGAGAGCAAGAGCAAGTCGGAGAAAGATGTGCACACTCTCACCTATGTACTGTCCATTGAAATAGCCCTCACAGTCACAGTCCTCTGTTGGGAGGCAAGCAAGGTAGAGAAGGGGGTAAGCATTGGGTAAGAGACCTGGAAAAATGAAAGAGGATGGAGGGAGGATGGGCTGGGGGTGGAGGAGAGGAGAGGCCCAACAGGAAGCAGACAGCCAGGTGGAGAAGCAGCGTTGCTGGAGGAATGATCTACAGCTGCACCGATCCGATATCAATATCTGAATTGGTCTTGATAATGAAAGGAAATCTAGATCAGGTAATCATGACAATATGCCTGATACATAAGGGTGGATCTATTCAGTCTAAGTCTATGCTTTGTGCTTTGAATGACATTTTTTATTCATTTAGAATTTCTAATTTCACTTTCTGAACCATTTCAAAGGTTTGTTGCAGCTTTTTTACGTGTTTGACCAAAGTAGTCAACCAGTTTCAGTTTCTTATTATTTATTTTACATTGGCTGTTTTACTCCAAACTGAACAAATTAAAGCTGTGTTGTTTTTACATGTTGATTTATGTAAGTGCGTTGTACTGGTGCTGAACTGTCACACAGATGTATAACTCACTACATTTATGTCTGTGTTTAAAAAAACAAAAAACAAACGTTTGAAGTCGATTCAGCACCGTTTTTCTGCATCGGTCAATACTAAACTGAAAATACTAAAAGGTGCATCCCTAGTTTAAGCTCGGTGTCTTTTCCTCATAAAATCTAAACAGAACTCAACGTTATTTACTGGAATTTATTTCACATAAAAAAAAGCTGAATACACACTGCAAAATGGAAAATAAGAGAAGTATTACTCAAAAGAGAACAGAATCTATTTTTGCCTATCAGCCTTTTGCTTGGTTGAACTCATGTCTCCAGTGATGCTTCTCTACTTGTGCATCACCTGCTGCAGTAAACAAGAATCTGCCATGATGCTCCAGCAGCAGGAGGGAAGGAAATCAGCTTCAAGCTGCAGAAATCCCAACGCCTTTCACCCACACACACACTCAACCTTTAAGGCCTCATGATCTGTTGTGGATGGATGAGAGTGTGGCATTCACCCACCTTTGTCGCATCCTTCAGCTGATGCAGAATGCAGCAAAGAAGAATAAACAGGATTAAAGACAGAAAAAGAACCAGATTTTATATACATGACAGCTGATAACAGGCTCCACATACGGCGCTAGGATGACATCAGAGACGAGACGGGAGACACTAATTTTAAAAGCTTATGTCAGGGTTTGGTTGAATGAACTGAGCAGGAGGACCGGAGAGTCCCTGCAGGTTTGCTGCTGCTGCTTAAAGTAGAACGGTGAGCTGCATCCTGCTAAGCTCCCGTCTCCCTGCGGTCCAGGCGTAATCGGATGGGGTACAGTTAATGCACCACAAAACAGCCTCTCCATGTTTGCATGTTGTGTACTACATCAGGTGAGAAGTGTGGTATATTATTGATGCAGGGAACATCTGCTGTTTTGCTGTCTGGAACGACTTGGACTTGGCCAGATGGAGTGAACATTAAAGAGATTAATTCATATCTGTGATCCCTCCTCTACCTCATCCCTTTAAAAACATGCCTGCACCAAGGGATGAACAGTGAATGCTAGTGGATCCAGGAACAAAGGTAGAAGAATGGCAATAAAAATCAATGAAGGTCAATAAACATCTATCAGACATATTATTACATTAGTGACAAAAGAAGAGGTAAAGGTGGGGGCAGCTGGTTGTCAACTGGGATTATGTAAAAATGGAAGATGGCGAGGTGAAATCCTGAGAAGCAGAAACTTACAAGCAGGCTTTTTAGGGGATTTTGGATTCGGTAGCGTGCCCATTTTCATCCTGTAGGCCAGCCGCCTGGAGGGATGTGCAGCATAGAGCCAGAGAGGATAAAGGCAGGCGGAGAACCATCAGGGCAGAGAGGAGAGTAAGCAGAAAGTAAGAGGGGATTGTCAAGAATACAAGACAGAGCAAACATTGACAGATTATGACACAAAGGATTACCAGATTCAGTAACGCAGGACAGCTGTATGTCATGTTGAGCAGTTAAATAGAACTGGGAGGACAAAGCAATGGTTTTTTAGTTGTTGTTTTTTTTTTCATGCTTTATATTTTTAATCTTTTGAAGCTTTCTAGAAGTTTACCTTTGGAGTTTGACTGATCCATAAATTTCCATTTCCACTATTTACACAAACTATTTTTTTTAATTGTTCTCACTGTCGGTGTTTTAGTCTCTATATCATGAAGTTTATGCTTTTTTATGACAACAGTGTTTAGATCTTTGCTTATGACAGTTCAGTTAATGAAAGTACTGTGTTGTAGTTCAGCAACTGAAGGTTTTTTACTCCTAAAAATAACATTAATTTCATTAACTTGAATGACGTATCAGACAAAGATCGAGAATCGGCAGTAAGTTAAGTATTGGGGACAAAAATCTTAATTTTGACATTCCTGCAAAGTATATTCCAGACAATTTTTTCCTCCACTTGTCAACTGTTCTCATGTTTTTTAAACAGAAAAAATAATGAGAAAGCTACCAAAGTCTAAAGAAAAACTTTCAGATAACCTAAAAAACTGTAACAAAATATAATTTCTTTATTTCCTTGTAGATACTGCTGATCATCTGTTGTACTTTTGTTTCAGCAAAAGATGAGTATTTCCTCAAATAGAGAAAAGCGCTCTAAAAACCCACTCAGTAATTTTCTATTATAAATCAAAGCGTATGCCAGTATTCTCATTGTTTAATCCCTAAGATTAATGTAAACTCCACGTATGTATATTTTCTTCTCCACATTCCTGTTTGTTGTTAATCCAGCCGCGGCTGCAGAGTTTGGCAGCCACCTCCCTGCTGAGATCATCTCACCGGTGGATTATGACACTCACAGTATCAGCATGCGCCCGTTCAACGCTGCATTTCTGCTTATTTTTTCCCCCGCTTCTCTGATGCTCCATCTAATCACAGCTGACCTCTGTCAGTGGAACACATGAACGTGGATTTGCAGGGATTACAAACGAACGAATGGAATAAACGGGCGACGTCCGGGTGAATCCGTCAGCGCTGGAGCCGCTGGGCGTTCTCACCTCTCCTGGAACTGTTTGGACGGGATGAGTCCGGCCCGCAGGTTGCTGTCTCCCACGCGTTTGGCCTGCCACCATGTGGGGTCGTCCTGCGTCACAACCTGCAGGATGTCGCCCCGTTTGAAGGGAAGTCCCGCTTCCTGGCAGGGCGTGGCCTTGTCTTCCAGAGGGGTGTAGTCAAACAAGGCTCTCATGTAAACCTGGGGTTTGCAGAACAGCTTCAATGAGCCTACTTTTATTTCAATGTATGTAAATAAAAGTACATGCAGATCCAGTTGGTCATGTTTTCATCTCACCTTGCTCTCCCTCAGTCTGTCCTCCTCTTTGATGGCTGGGATTATCTTTAGAGTGATGGAGCCCTGGGACTGGGACTAAGTCACAAAATAAGGGGCAGAAAAACATGAAGTTCAGTTCTAATTTATTATTTTGGATCAAAATTTAGGGTCAATATACTTTTAGTGAAGTATTTGTAATTCCTAACAGTGACTTTTTGCAAAGAAATTCCATCTTTATTTTCATTTTCTCTGTTGTTTTTTTCATGTTACATCAAGTACTTACAGTAAGTAATTGAAAGCGGTTACTTCCTGCCTGAATTCAACTTCCATGGTGAAAACTTTCATAAGAATGCATAATATTATGCGTGGTCTTCTTACCAACAGCTGACTGATCTCGTCGGGTCTTTTGTGGATCACTGAAACTCCATTTACTTCCCTGAGTTCATCTCCTACATGGACCAAACCTGTAAAAAGTAATAATAAAAATAAAAAAAAACAGTCCAGTGTCGTCCATGTCGAGTCGTATCCTAACATCTGTCTGGTTGTCACAGCAACAGACTCCGGCGGTTTCTATCCTCCACATCTTTTCAGCTGCAGCCAAAACAATGAAACCAAATCTGAGAGAAGATCAATATTCCCTCCGGGCAAAGAGGCTCAGAGAACACATTATCATACGGTCACACATGCATTATGTATGCATTCAGCAGGCAACACTCCTCAGCTCTTTTCTTAACACTAGCAACACATTTTTAATGCTGTAAGAATTCAAGAGGATATTAAAATTTCATGGATATGGGAACTAATTGGTTGATGCACCCAGCATGCACTTGTGTCTGGCTGATATTTCGTGAAAATCTTTATAAGTGTGTATTGCATGATGCAATCTGACTCATGGAGCGCTTTGTGTTTCAGAACCTCTCATGTTTCTCCTGCTGCAGCGTCTCTCTCCTTCCAACTTTGATCATTCTGTCTTTACAGCTTCTTGTTTTTCAGCCCTTGTATTTCTGCATATTTGTTTTTTTTTCTTCTCAATTTCATTTTCTGCAAAAAGAGAAATGCAGTGGCATTTCCCTGCTGATCAGAAACTCTGATCATCATCCTGCCTGAAAAGAAAATCAGATCCACAAGTACAGCTTTTATTTTGCATGTAATTTTTATTTATTGCCGTTTTTAGAATTAGAGGAGCCTCATCTGTGCTCACTATTATTATCTTATCTTTTAATTTTAGAATCCCTTATACTCTAACTTTTAATCACTTTTAAGCAGTAATAAATAATTTGCATTATCAAGTATGTAAAAATCTGACCAATATTTTCAGTAAAATATGCC